>NW_017679912.1:0-10318 GCF_001879085.1 Nicotiana attenuata | reverse complement strand
GCTGTTGAGACGGGGGCCCGCCGAATCTTCAAGCTTTGGCTTTGACGGGCCATGTCTCTTTTCCCTGCCTCCTCCGCACCCCCTTCTTTTCCTTCCCTGCATCTTTCCCGACGGAGATCTCTTAGGGGATCGAGCTAGGAACCTATGGGAGGTGGAGGTCAAAAGAGTCACCCTCGAGGATACGTGCTCGAGCGCGGGGCCCCTGGGTATGCTAATACCGGAGATGAACTCTCGAGGGCGGACCGGGTGCCCAGGTTTCATCACATGTACATCCTTACGCTCCTCAAATTTAGGCGTAGATTCTTGTAAGCCTTTGTACCTTGTATGTAACGACCCTCCGGGGCTTTGTAATCGAATGTTGTGACCCTTCGGGGGCTTTTGTACTTGAAAATCTTATAAATGAGAAATGAAATTTGTTGACCTCTGCTTTCGAGTTTGCTCTATTCCCTTATGCTTTCATGCCCTTCGAGGCTCTTCAAATGTATTCCTTTGTGTTGTTGATTGCTGATATTAATCTTGGACGTGAGTGTTTGCTTTGATTTCCCGCCGATTGACATGGGCTTTGTTGGTCCCACGGTCGTCCTTCGAGACAACTTCGGGTCGATCTGACGGGTTGGTGCTTGTAAGAGTCTCCCGAGTTATCCGGAGATCGTACGTTGAGTTTTGGGGCCTCCGGGGGCACTGCTCCGGATGTAGTCATCTTCGGGTACCCCAGAGACCTTATTGATGTGGGCATAGATGGTCCTTTCGGGCCACATGAGATAGATCTCTGCTTCTCCTTTGGCGCTTGTTTTCTTTCACGCCCTTTGTGATTTTTAAATGCCTTCTATTGCTTGTAGGCCGTTGTAGCTTGGTGTGATAGCTTGTTTGGGTCCCTAGCTGATTGGCAAGGCTTTTTCCTGCTTTCTCTTTTGTTGCACTTGGTTTTGGAGAGGAACCGACCGGACAGGCTCGAGCTGTCGGGGCATGCTGGTTTGTTTGGAGATCTTGCATCAAATTTCAGGGCCTTCGGAACGATACCCCGGATGAAGGTTATCCCTGGGTGCCCCGGTGGGCCCTGTTGATTTTGATGTGGATAATCTTTCGAAGAGTGTAAGGTTGGCTTCCATTCGAGGAGCTTGCCTATGTGCAGGGCACTTCATTGGGGCCTCGTAGAGATTTGGTGATCGGATCTTCTTCGGGTTTGCTCTTCCGAGGAGGGAATTGTGATCCCGGGTGCACACCTTGCGTCTGGCATCAGCGCCCTGGAGCTTATGGCAACCCTGCTTCTTGGTGGACGGAGGCTCCAAATGTGAAACACTACCTGGAGCAAGGAGATGATTCGTGTGGACCCACGAGCTTGGTCGTCTGTTGGAGGATGTTTCATGGGTCGAGAATTGACCCGCCGACCCGAATCGAGGCCATCGGCTTCGTGGAGCTTACATCTGGTTGGTGACTTCGCCGCTGCTTTTTGTATATAAGAGGGGTGGCTTTGGCCTTTTTGTGAGACTTCACTATTTTTGGGCAGCTGTTCTTCCGTTTTCGGCATAGGGCTCCCTATCTTCTAAAGTGCGAAAAGCGCCTGTGCTTCTTTGCTTTATTTTATTAGTTCTGCTTCAGTTATGGTGACCACTTCGGAACCGTTAAGGCAAAGGTCGGGGGATGCCGTTCCCGGTGTTGGAGAGTCGAAGGGCTTCGCTCTGGAGACGGCGTCCTTGATGATAGAGGAACACCTGGAGATGGCGAGGCAATACTGTGGGTGGAGCGAGGGGATGACATTGTGGGTGCTTTCCCCTCGCGAAGGCATCGCGGACTCTACTGATGGGTTTTTGAGCGTGTACTTATACCCTTTTGCATTTGGCCCTCTTGATAAGGTCGTGCTCGACTTTTGTTTGAAGTATCGGGTTACCTTGGCGCAAATCCATCTGTCGCTTTAGCGGATGGTGCTGATGATGAGATTTTTTGCGGAGAAGGCCGGACTTGATTTCACGCTTGACCATCTCATCAGGCTGTATCGGCCTTTTAACCATTAAGGTCTTCTAACCTTGAGAGATCGCTCGCCCACGCCCTTCATTGTTGACGATGATGAAGGGGGAGATCGAGGGCGGGCCAGTTGGTTTGTCTGAGTCAGGACGACCGACGTCATCCCTGTGGATTTCCTGTCGTTCTCCGAAGGGTGGAACTATGCGCGTAAGTGAGGCGCTTTTGTTGTTCCTTCAGTTTTTGTTCATAGAGAAAATCGGCCAAGTAATCAATATTATTCCCTTTGTTGTAGCAACTTCATGGGCGCCGGGCCAAGTTCACGATTTTCCCGGCTGGGTTTGGAGGCTGGTGACCAATTCGTCTTGCGATGAATGCAGGTGGCGAGCTATGTCTCCCTTCAGGTGGGGAGCGGATCATCAAGGTATGCGCTTATGTTGCTTCTTTGTCGATATGTTCCTGAGGAGGCATTTTCCCATCTCTTCTATGCTCGACGCATTGTTTTTGCAGAGATCAGGCGGTTCCTCGGGGCGAGGCAGTGTTTTCCCGGAGGAGAGATGGAATCGTCGGCTTCCGAGCCGAGAGACGGCAGCAGTAAAAGGGTCCGCGACCCACCATGCGAGGGAGTTTCTAATGGCGCTGGTCGGGCTCGTATTTCTGAGTACGGGGCATCACCCGAGTTGGCTGTACCCGGGGTACCTGTTTCTCGGCGAGCGGCTCCCTCGAATGAGCATGTTATGTCCGAAACCGGTTCTTCCGGGGTTGTGGGAGCGGTATTATCAGGAGTGTGTTCTGATCTGGAGAAAACTTGCCATCTTCACTTTGCGGTGAGTTCGCGCATAATTCTCTCATTCCCCGCGTCTTCCTCCCCTTATTGAATCTTTCCTGCGCAGGCCTGTGATAGGCTCAAGTCCGAGCTGCTTCGTCAAAAGGCCAAGTTCCAGAGGGTTCGGGGATGAGGGAGAACCCCTTAGGCTTCTTTGCAAGGAGAAAGAAGTTGAGCTGTAGCATTGGCGATACGAGGCGTATCGGAGCTCGAACTATGAGAGCTATTTGACGGAGCAGGTAATTTCCTGCAGTGCGTTCTTTGCTTCTTTTTAATTCTTAAGGCTAACTTCTTCTTGCCGTGTTAGCTGCAAAAAAAAGACAGAGGCCTTGGAGTACCTCAAGGGTGAGATGAACCGTGTCAGGGCAGCTTGCGAGGAACTAAAGGGCCAAGTGCGGGCTCAAGCCTTGGAGGAGGTGAGCGCTTCAGCCAAGATTCCTGCATTCGAGGCCCAGCTCAACTTATCCCGAAGTAACGCCAAGGTTCAAGCGGATATGATCGAGAAACTGGAGTCTGACCTCTCGAAGGTCAGGGGTGAGATAGTTGACGCCCGGGCAGAAGCGGCGCTGAGCCGAACCAGGGCGGATCATGAGATGGCGGTTTGCATAAAGGAGGCCGGTGATGCCCAATCCGAGTTGAGGCAAGCCCTTGATCGTGAGAAGAGGATCGAGGAATATGTTCGCCGCCGATCCCGGAGAGAAGTGTTCGAGGAAGTTGGAGCGAGAGGCTATATCCTCTCGGAGGAATTGGCTCAAGCAAGGGCGGACGAGCGCGATGCTCGGTCACTCCTTGTGGGCGTTGCAGAGGGCGATCTTGATGGGTTGTAGCCTCTTGGCACAAAATATAGCTCCTACTATTTTGTAGCTTGGTCTCCGACACGCGCAGAGCGTGCCTGTAGGTGGAGAATATTTTTGTTCGTTTGTAATGTAAGAACAATTTCAAAGTGTTATTCTTTTTGTACCTTTTTTCTGTCGTTGATCTTGATCGTGTGGATCGGTTTATAGGATCGGTCCCTAGGCCGTGCTATGGCTTGAACTCTGATTGGCCTTCCGGCTTTTTCCCGCCTTCATGGGTGAGGGTGATGACCTGTGTGCTCCTAGACCGAAGCATTTTTTGCAGGCGCGTGGCCTTGGGATTTGTCGCGACCATTGATAGTGTCGTCGGGGTCGTGCTTTTAGACGTAGGGTGATTTAATTGCCCTCGAGTTCAGTCTTCGAGTTGGGATCCTGACTCGAGCTTATTTTACCCTCGAGCCCGTTCGGGCTGGTGATAATGACTTTCATTCTCTGCCCTGGGGCATTTTGCGATTTTCCGGGTTCTTCCGGGGTCTCTTAGTCGCGTTGCGATTCGAGCTGTAGTCGACCCTTAAATCTCATCTGAGTTTTTGGCCAGCGATGGTGACCCTCCGCATTGCTTGGCCATTGGGACCTTTCAGTATGAGGCCCGGAGGCATGCTTATCTGATGACAGTGGTACTTACGTTGTTTGGTCGTAGAGACCCTTTTGATATGAGGCCCGGAGGCTTTGCTTAGTTTAACTATTTTTGATCCGGTCTTCAAATCGGGTTACGATTCGAGCTCACTTTAATCCTCAAATTGTCAATTTTCAAGCTGATGGTCGTAGAGACCTTTCGGTGTGAGGCCCGGAGGCTTTGCTTAGCCGGCGACAATGGCACTTACGCTGTTTGATGTGAGGCCCGGATGCTTTTTGTAGGATTTGTTTCCTCTCGTTAAGGTCTTATTGATTATTTTGCCTGACACATCATCGGTTCTAAAAGAACCTCGATTTCAAGTCGTAGTCGGCGATGTTTTGAGCACCTCGAAAAGTTCATAGCCCATTGGTCAAGTAGATCGACGCATTTGCGATTTTAGAGCCGACATGGTCGGGACTCGTTTTTTGCCTGTTGAAGGAAGCCTGTGTTTAACCGGTTCTTTTCGAAGTAGATTCGGAGGATTTTTTAGCAACAGTCGGGCGTCCCCGAGTCGCATTTTTTGGGCTGTAGCAGCCGTTTCGACTAGAGTCGTGTGCATTTGGCCGGGGCCATTTTTGATCCGGAGGAGTAGTTTTAGGCGTCTACACCGAGGGTATGCCCTTTAGGGATTCTTACAAATGCGACGTATAGCCTAAACCGCGGGATTTTTCATGCCTGTTGAGGTCTTACAGTTTGTCATGCCTGTTGAGGTCTTATAGTTTGCCATGCCTGTTGAGGTCTTACAGTTTGCCATGCCTGTTGAGGTCTTACAGTTTGACATGCCTGTTGAGGTCTTACAGTTTATGGAGAATAGATCTGGTTTTGCCGAGGCTGCCCGTTAGGGTCTTACAATTTCGAATTTTCCATTGCTTGGCGATTGGCGACAGTTTCCGAGTCATCGAGTTCGCTTGAAGATAGCCTTTCGTGAGCTCGGAGCTGTTTTCCGGAGGGTTGGTGAGCCCGGAGTTCCGATCCTGGGGTCGCGCAAGTTGTCTGATTGCTCATGGTGAGTCTCCGAATATATCGAACCATTTTAGGCCTGAATACCGCCTTTTGTAGTCTGGGGGTCATATTGTGAGGGCTTTTGTGAGCCCGGAACCCTGACCCTAGGGTCGTGAGGGTGTCGAATTGATTAAGCCTCCGAACGTTTCGGGACGTATATGATGTAGAGGTTTTTTGCTGAGGATAAGCCGAAATATTTTTCTTCGAGGCGTCGAATGCTTGGAAAATATTCTTTATTGCTTGGCGAAAATATAAGTTGTAAATACATGTTGTTCTGTTGCTGTGAGTCTGGTCTACTTGGATGTGACTCTCCTGATTATCCGATGTGCTTATATGGTTCCATATTGGAAAATAGAGAGAGAGATCGTGGACTTGTTGGGTCCCTTCCCTGGGGACGTGTAGTTCTGCCAATAATCTTGTTGGCGGAACCCTCTTCCTGATAGAAACACGATCGAGGAAAGAATGCCCGGCGGCCCCATGGCGGCCGCGGATCCTCGAGCGGGATCCAGAAATACTGAATGCCTTGGCTTCCTACCTGCGTACAGATTAGCAACAAGAAAGGAAAAAATGAAATGATAAAAGGATGCTGCATTCGTGGGAGCATGCCCCTCGGCAGCCGTATTCCTTGTCCGGCCAGGCCAGGCCGAAGATGCGAGTGCCTCTTACCCTTTGACCTCATTTGAGGGTAATGCCGGTCATGGGCGTAAGGCGAGGAATCTCCTTCTGTCGCTTGTAGCCAGATGTTTTGGCTCTGCGTCTATCATGGAGTTTCACACCCTTTGGGGAGTAGGGCCAGAATCGCGTCCCGGGCGATGTATTCGTCGTTGTCTGTACAAAGTGTTTGCATCCTGCGTCACCCGACGTATTGGCCCGAGCTCGGGCGGGCCGCGCAGGGGGAGCGATTTGGATGTTGTGGAAACCGCCATTGGGGACATATTAGCGGTCCGGCATGAGGGCGACATTGGTCCAGATTGTCTTATTTGCTTTGGCCCGACATAGTCGGTACAACTTTGGCTGATATACCTGTAATCATTAATGTATGTTTTATTTTAAAAATGAGCTCGAACGAAGGGAGGGATTACCAATACATTAATGTGATGCCGAGGTGGAGTCTCGCCGTCTTTTTCCTCGAGTGAGAGGGTGTCCTTGGGGAGTATTCCCCGGGATCGTTCATTTCTGGCGACGGACACTTGCACTCTACGCTCTACGGATCTTAGCGGGGTGCCGCCATCCTTTAGCGGTTGTGACGATATGCTGCAACTTGCCGGCTCTGCTTTGTTCGATTTCCCCTTGTCCGTTGAGCTGGATCCGGGTTCGCATGCTTGGCGATGCTTTGTGGTCACCTTTGTTGGATGGCGTAGTTGCTGCTCTCTTGGGTCTGTAACTCCGAGCATTTCGTGACTCTCGTAGTGGGCCATGATTTCCTTGGTGGGGTTTTGGTCGAATAGGTCCGAGCCACCCGGAATTCCCGGCTTCACTTATGGTGACCACTATGCTTGGAACTGCAACGTTGAAGTCGAGCTCTATCGAGCGAGGTTTTCTTGCCGGTTACGTCTTGTTGAATCTGGTACCTTTGGGGGTTCCTCGAAGGTGTCGTCTTCGGGCTACCGCCTTGTTGTTGCGAGATGCGTTGTTCCCCAGATCGTTTCTTCCGTTCGTGCCATGTGGATGATGGCTCCGTTTGTTCAGTGTCGGCTTCTCTGTTGGGGATCTGCCTGGATATGCCGATCCAGTGAGGGTTTCTCGAGGGTTATCCGCGGCTCTGACTTGGGTCCAGCATTGGTTGCTGGTATATGACCAAGCCTCGACCGGATATTTGACTAAGCTTCGCTCGAATTGTTCCGGAGCTGCCGGGTATGCTTTGTTTGGGTTTTGGGCGAAGGCCCGTGCCGCCCTACTATTTGGGATCGGGAGTGGTCTCGTTTGTCTTGGCGATAGCCGGGTGCAGCTTCCCGCGATATTTTATTTCTTCTTCTTCTGTCGGCCTTCGGTGCATTGAGCCCTTTTGGCATTATTTTGATGGCGTTGGCGTGTGCTTCCACGGATCGTGTTAGTACGATGAGCGGGTCCCCGAGATTAGATGTCAAACAATGGTGCCGCGTCGTAGTTTCTTCTGGGGGAATTTCTTCGAATCCCTTTATCGGGACGGGCGCGAGTTCTCCATTTTGGGGGTCGTCGTTTCTGAACGGGCATGCGTGAGTGGTGATGTACCTGTGAGGACTTGGGGTCCTGTCATCCCCAGGGAATTTCATTGTTTCTGACTTCCGCGAAATAAGTTCCGGGATCGTATCTCCGGGAGACGGTTGCTGTAGGAGTCTCCGCGATCGTGAGTCGATCTTTTTGATAATGTCCTCTAGCATCCTTACTGTTACAGGATAGGTTATTGGTTCGTCGTTTCCCGATACCTTAGATACTGGCTCGGAGCGAGTAGATATTTTGGGTGCTACCGCGCCAAGAGTCTCCGGGCGGCTCTGTAGCTGAGAGATAGCCAAACGTTGTTCCTGCAACATTTCAAAAATAACACGAAGATCAACTTCCCGTTCTACCGGGGCTGGGATTTTTCGGGTTTCCTGTCGGTTAGCGCGTTGCGTGCCGCCATCGAAGTGCAAGACTTCGTTACCCCGCTGTGCAGCGTTCGAATCCATATCCGCTCGGACCGATCAAGATGCGTTATCGGGGTCCCGCGGTGTCGCGCCAACCGTTAGGATGGCCACATTGTTTTCCTTGTGATTTTTTGGGGTTATCGTCCTCAATTTCCCTTATTGAGCTGATCAGTAACCTGAAATCGAAAGGTCTTGGGCAAGAAAAAGTGTGAGAGATATCGTGCGTTTAAGTGACGAAACTAGCAAGAAAATAATCACTATTATTTTTAGCCCCACGGTGGGTGCCAAACTGTTTACCGTAAAAATGGTAACAACAATTAAATTTATAAATAGAATTCTAAAAATACGTGATCTATTCCCGAGCTAGTTTGGAAGGGTGATTAGTGCTAAATACGGAGTAAGACAGTAAAGATCAAGCTAGCCAAAATAACAATCGAACCAGTAAGGGGGGCATTCCTGGGATTAGAACAAGCCAGTAGATACCTCGGGGCCAGGCCTTGAGCCTACCTCGGGCCTATCGGAGGTAATCTTATCGAGGGTAGTCGGGAAGGGATAACGGATAAGTATGTGTATATATGGCTTTATACCGTCAATCTTGAGCTAAATGACGAAGAACAAACGAAGAACAATAAAATGCTAGGGCGACCTCGGGGTCGAAGAACACAGTTAACTTAGAAGAAAGAGATAGAGAGAGATATTATTGCTTATTGGAGAAGTGGAGCAACATCAGTCCCTTACAAGGTGGGGTGAGTCCACCTTATATAGGCGAGGAGACTCGGTAAAATATGCATATATTATTTACAAGAGTAGGAAGATGGAACGGTCTATCGCGCGTCATCTCAGTAGGTTACAGATAGACCGGCACTGTCAGGTGTAGCCATTTGCTTCGGAGACATCTCCTCTCACCCTGACCTCGGGCCCTGCTTCCTTTGATTCGGACCTCGACGAGCCCTGAGGCCGAGAACTCGATCGTGGCCTTCCATCCTCGGGGTCTCGAGGGAGGCTTCCAAAATTGTCTTGATAGCGAAAATTAAGTCTTCTGATTTTTACCGCATACAAATAGAGTATCTGCGAGAGGTCCCCAGAGGTGCCATAAAAAAACTAAAATGAAATGCCATGGCAAGTGGGAAAGTTTTTGCTTATATTTGGCCAAGATTATTACTCGGCCTAAAGTGAGAAATTTGACACACAAATAGTCATTCTAATAATTTTTGAAATTGAAAACTTCCATTCCATTACAGCGAGAGGAGAAGATGGACAGGAGGGTCACAAAATTCGAGATACAGGGTTTGTCGAGCTTACCATGAATCTCAGTCAATTCAATTGAGCGTGGGAGAAAAGATATTCCCTATTATTCATTTTCCCTAAATGCCTATTTTCCACACGCTAGAAACACACAAATTACTGTTATTTCTTTCTAAGGTTTATTGATGGTACTGATATATTGTTTCTTTTCGTCTTCTTGAGTCGAGGGTCTATCGGAAACAACTTCTCTATCTCTCGGGGTATGGGTATAATCTGCGTACACACTGTCCTCCACAGACTTCACTAATGGAATTTCACTGGGTTGTTATTGTTGTTGCTAGAAACACACAAATGTTCAAGTGCTTTGGCTTTATCCTGTACCGACTTTCCGAAAGTCCCAATCCATCTGAAATGAAAAAGAGAAAAGCTAAAAGGTTAAGTAGAATATATAATGGCAAATATGAACACAGGAATAGGCATGCATGAATAAAGTAAGATACGGTCATGGAAATGGGTCAAAATTACTCAAAAAGCGAGGATTCTCATAGTCTTGAGACTTCAATTTTTCCTTTTATTTAAGCAAACTAAAGGGATAAAGTGATGGAGGCATAGGCGAATCCTTGTATTTCAAGTAATTTCCCCAAAAGCTAAACGTATGATATCATCACCCACGGCCTATTCTAGTCAATCATTATTAATCTAATCTTATCTTATCTTATCTTTGTTTTATGAAAATAACCAAGGCTATCAGCAAGTATTGAGTAGTCTTTACCAAAATATAATATCGCACCAACAGATGGTCCCAAAGAGCAAAAGCCAGTGAAGGTGAATTTCTACCCATAAATATCACTAAAATAAAGAGGTTAATCGTAAAGACAATTGACAGATATGTCCTCAACATACTCGTTATCTTGGATTTTCTACGACTAGAATTAATATGTAACATTCAAATTTTAATGCTATATACGACTCATTATATAATATCCACCATATGAAAGTGACTTATGATTATGAAACATTAACTACGTTCAGTTATGTACTACTACTCTTAAACAATAAAATACAGAAATTGCGCATTAACTAGATAACCTTTTTGTCGTAATAGAGAAATCTCTTTTTCTTTTTAGTCTGTTTTTTTTTTTTTTTGTTGGGTTGAATTTATGGTAGAGGTTTAAGGAATTTTTTTTTTCCCATAGTTAAACTGGTAATAACT
>NW_017679911.1:14643-15175 GCF_001879085.1 Nicotiana attenuata | reverse complement strand
CTTTAGCCAACATTAGGGCTCCATCCCCTGAGTTGAGCGTTTTCCTTTTAAAGAACATTCGGGCTCCAACCCCTGAGTTGAGCATTTTTCCTTTTAGCCAACATTAGGGCTCCAACCCCTGAGTTGGGCGTTTTTTCCCTATAGCCAACATTAAGGCTCCAACCCTTGAGTTGAGCGTTTTTTTCCCTTTAGCCAACATTAGGGCTCCAACCCCTGAGTTGAGCGTTTTCCTTTTAGCTAACATTAGGGCTCCAACCCCTGAGTTGAGCGTTTTTCCTTTTAGCCAACATTAGGGCTCCAACCCTTGAGTTGAGAGTTTTTCCTTTTAGCCAACATTAGGGCTCCAACCCCTTAGTTGAGCATTTTTCCCTTTAGCCAACATTAGGGCTCGAACCCCTGAGTTGAGCGTTTTTCCTTTTAGCCAACATTAGGGCTCCAACCCCTGAGTTCAGCGTTTTCCTCTAGCCAACATTAAGGCTCCAACCCCTGAGTTGAGCGTTTTCTTTTAGCCAATATTAGGGCTCCAACCCCT
>NW_017679911.1:9442-9801 GCF_001879085.1 Nicotiana attenuata | reverse complement strand
CCAACATTAGGGCTCCAACCCCTGAGTTGAGCGTTTTTCCCTTTAGCCAACATTAGGGCTCCAACCCCTGAGTTGAGCATTTTTCCTTTAGCCAACATTAAGGCTCCAACCCCTGAGTTGAGTGTTTTCCTTTTAGCCAACATTAGGGCTCGAACCCTTGAGTTGAGCATTTTCCTTTTGCCAACATTAGGGCTCAAACCCCTAAGTTGAGCGTTTTTCCCCTTTAGCCAACATTAGTGCTCTGACCCCTGAGTTGAGCGTTTTTCCTTTTAGCCAACATTAGGGCTCGAACCCCTGAGTGGAGTGTTTTCCCTTTATCCAACATTAGGGCTCCAACCCCTGAGTTGAGCGTTTTCCTA
>NW_017679911.1:5194-5528 GCF_001879085.1 Nicotiana attenuata | reverse complement strand
GAGTTGAGCGTTTTTCCTTTTAGCCAACATTAGGGCTCCAACCCCTGAGTTGAGCGTTTTTCCTTTTAGCCAACATTTGGGCTCCAACCCCTGAGTTTAGCGTTTTTCCTTTTAGCCAACATTAGGACTCCAACCCCTGAGTTGAGCGTTTTCCTTTTAGCCAACATTAGGACACCAATCCCCTGAGTTGAGCGTTTTCCTTTTAGCGAACATTAGGGCTCCAACCCCTGAGTTGAGCGTTTTTCCTTTTAGCCAACATTAGCGCCCCAACACCTGAGTTGAGCGTTTTTCCTTTTAGCCAACATTAGGGCTCCAACCCCTGAGTTGAGCGTTT
>NW_017679911.1:0-252 GCF_001879085.1 Nicotiana attenuata | reverse complement strand
TTTAGCCAACATTAGGGCTCCAACCCCTGAGTTGAGCGTTTTTCCCTTTAGCCAACATTATGGCTCCAACCCCTGAGTTGAGCGTTTTCCCTTTAGCCAACATTAGGGCTCCAACCCCTGAGTTGAGCATTTTTCCTTTTAGCCAACATTAGAGCACCAATGAGCGTTTTCCTTTTAGCGAACATTAGGGCTCCAACCCCTGAGTTGAGCGTTTTTCCTTTTAGCCAACATTAGGGCTCCAACCCCTGAGTT
>NW_017679910.1:11113-15178 GCF_001879085.1 Nicotiana attenuata | reverse complement strand
GACATGGTATCTAAATGCAGGAACTGATTTAAAACATTATAGGCATGGTATGTAGATGCAGGAACTAATTTAAAACCTTATAGGCATGGTATCTAAATGCAGGAACTGATTTAAAACCTTATAGGCATGGTAGAATGCAGAACTGATTTTACAACCTTATAGCAGGATATCTAGATGAGCACAACATATGCAGCAATTTTATTAAAGCGGGGCAGTAAATACCTAATCAGTTTGCCTACTGATTTTATTACTTCCTGAATCTGGGCAGATTCAAGCAGCAGGAAAATGGCAGTTTTAAAACCCAGAACTCAACCAACCTACAAGATTGCCTAAATGATAACCGGATAGGATTTTTATAAACCAGGTGTCTAAGCTGTAAACTGATTACTGATTTTAGCGGCTGATTTTATCCTAAACCTTGTAGGCATGATATCTAAGTGCAGAAGCTAATTCAAAAACCTTATAGGCATGACATCTAAATGTAGAAATGATTTCAATCTTATTGGCATGGTTTCTAGAATGCAGAACTGATTTTACAACCTTTAGACATGGTATCTAAATGCAGGAATTGATTTAAAACCTTATAGGCATGGTATCTAGATGCAGCAACTAATTTAAAACCCTATAGGCATGGTATCTAAATGAAGGAACTAATTTTAACACTTATTTGCATGAATGACTAAGTGTCAAGACTGATTTCTATATGTATTTCCTATAGGCATGATTTCTAGGTGAGTAAAGCATCAATCAATTGCCAAGCGGACTTAACAAGGAAATTCCTAGAAACATGATTTCTAATGCACACACGAAGGTTTTGAAGACATGATTATCGATGCAAAATTGAGAAACGACTTAGAAGCAGGTTTTCTAATGATGTGAAGGATGGAAATTCAGGATTTAAAGAATTAGATGAGTCCTATAGGCATGGTTTCTGATGCACATTAGAAAACAAACATCGCAGCAACCTATAGGCACGATTTCTACCCGTTCCCAATAAAATATATATAAGAATCCCTCCCAGTTTTACTAATAACCCCAATATATATTTTACAAGGAATTATTATTACAAACAAAATATAAATGAATCACAGAATGAAACTGCTATACTATAGGGAGCCTGAATAGGCCCAAAAGTAATCCTGGAAGCCAGGCCTTCAACCAAGTCTGAAACATGCCGATATTCTCATAGTACACCCAATGGTCTTCTAGTGTGTCAAAGTTCCCAAGGGCCTCAGGGATCCCGGGCAATGCTCACACCAGAAAACTTTTAAAGAAACATTTTGTGAGCAAGTTTTGGAAAGCCAACCCCAGTGTATCAGAGTTCAGAGGAGTCTCATAGACTCCTAGGCAGTGCTCACACTGGAGGGGAAGGACCCTAGATGTTCTAAGAGTAGGAGTTGAAAGTAGGAGGTAGTTTTAAGAAAACAGTTTGGCTTTTCTGGGGGTAAATAGGAACAAACAGAGTCATTTCAACACTTAGAATTCAAACAAAGATTCCAGCAATCAAGCAGTAGACAGAAACATGATCACAATCACTTTAAGCAAAGTTTCACATTGCCTAGATTCAACTTAGTTCATTAATCACCACTAGATGGGCATGTGGACATGTATTAAACAAAGAACATCAGGCTGAGATCAGATTATCCTTTAGACAGACATGCAGAAAGGTAGCAGAATTTGGAGGCAGAGAAATCATGAACAAATCAGAAGCCTGCTAGGGGGTGAACACTTAAAACTGGACAGAAAAGCATGCTAGTTGAGAAATAAGTAGACATAGGTCTAATTTACATGGGAGAAAACATGTAGACATGCTGAAAACAGGAAACATATAGGTCTAATTGAATAGAAGTAGACATGCTGATAAGAATAAATAAACATGAAGCATATCGATCTAATTAGATAGAAGTAGGCATGCTGATAATAGGGAGCACACAGATCTAATCACATAGAAGTAGACATGCTGAAAACAGGGAGCATACAGAGTTAATTACACAAAAGTAGTCATGCTGAAAACAGAAAACACACATGTTTAATAACATAAGAGTGGACATACTAAAAAACAAAAAGCACACAGGTTTAACTACATAAGTTTGAATGATCGCAAAAGTGGAGACATACCAGTTAAGAGATAGCAAACTGGAAATTGAAAAGTATGCAGGATCCAATGGTCTAGCTTTGGCTTTCAGCCGGCTAGACAATGTTGTAAACACAAGTAACAGAAAGGTTTGAATGAGAGCAAAAACTTGTGTGTGTGTGTGTGTTTCTTTCTGAGTGTTCGTGTAAGTGTCTGTCTGTTGAAAATCAGAACAAGAAGGTTTTTATAGCATGCAATAGGGTAGGTCACACAAGGTTGAATCAATCACATATACATAAGGTATGAAAATCAATTAGCAATCAGTCAGGGATCAATTAAGAGGACAAAATCAAATAAGTACCACTTAATTTATAGGAAAATCTCATCCAGAATCAATCCATAATTAAGAGCAAGGTTAATAAGGTAAGAAACAATTTCCGGAATCAATTAGGAGTTAGGACACACAATCAAGCCAAATATACGGATACATAGATAGGGTAAGGACAAGTTAAGCTTAAATAAGGAAATATGGTTACTAAATTCAAACCCTAATTCAGGTAAGTAAATCAATTAATAACTTAATTGCCAGAAGTAAAGGTAACGGGCAAAAGACGACATGATAAATAGTCAGTGAATTAGAACCATAGAATATTTCAAAGGCATAGAGATGAAACTCAAAAGAATTGGTCGAAATAGTAAGGAGGAAAACCATAGTAGAAAGCATTTAAATGTCTAAGCATTTTCACAGAAAACCCGTTAGAGATCAAAACCCTAGGGTGAAGAACATATTCATGAGAACTGGTCGAACAAATAAAGAAACTAGGGTTAAACACTTGAAAACAATTAGTATTTTTCAGAAACGTAAAGGGGTGAAACCCTAGTTTTAGAGAAGACAAAAACATCGGTTAATAATAAGAAACACAGAAAGTTTTTAAGAGAAATAACAAAATAAGCTTAAAACTATCTCAGATCAACAAGGATCTGAACGGATTCGAGCAGCAAGAGACTAGGGTTTTAGGAGAATGATAGAGATGCAAGAAAATCTGGTTTGGAACCAGAGATTTGAGCCATAGACACGAAAATAATAGTACTCACAAACGGAGATGACCGCAGGTAGATTCACAAACGATTTCGAACAAATCTTAGTTGAATCTCTTTGAGATTCTTTCATAAATCAACGTAATCAAACAACCAGAAGAGGTGAGAGGCTAGATAAGGCAGTGAATCAACAGATGACCCCATATCTGGTCAAGAATCGAAGGGGTTTGGGGAAGTTTGGAGTGACGACGCCCTTAGGGTTTGAGAGTGTCTCAGAGAGGAGAGGAAGAGGGATTCAAGGGCGGCAGGGTTGGAGAAATGACTAGGGTTTGGGGGGTTAGGTGTAACGACCCGACCGATCGTTTTGAGCTCTAGCACGGCGTTCAGCAGTCTGAGGCCATGAGCAGCTTCATTTCAGGTATTATGACTTGTACGCATGGTCGAAATTGAATTGCGGGAAGTTTAGAGTTGATTTGGAGAGAGAATTCTCATTTTGGAAGCTTAAAGTTGAAAGAATTAACTAGGATAGGATTTTTGAGTAAACAACCTCGAAATCGGGATCTGAAGGCTCCAGCAGGTTCGTATGATGATTTCGGACTTGGGCGTATGCCCGGATCGGGTTGTGGATGACCCGGGAGCATTTTGGCACCCATTGTGAAAGTTAGCATTTTGGAAGAAATTTCATAAGTTTGGCTTGAAGTGCATTTCAGTTTTGTCGATGTCCTGGCACCCATTGTGAAAGTTAGCATTTTGGAAGAAATTTAATAAGTTTGGCTTGAAGTGCATTTCAGTGTTATCGATGTCTGTTTCGGATTCTGAGTCTGGGAGTAGCTCCGTATGGTGATTCTGGAGTTGGGAGCGCGATCGGAAGTGAATTCGGAGGCCCGTAGGTCATTTTGGAGTCATTTAGCTAAAGATAGAAATTCGAAGGTTTTTGAGAAGTTTGACCGGAA
>NW_017679910.1:9477-10341 GCF_001879085.1 Nicotiana attenuata | reverse complement strand
TCACTTTCATTTTCTTCCATGGGAGCCGATTTTGGAGCAACTTTGGAGTGCCATTTTCATCACCAAGCATGAGGTAACAGATCTCTACTAGTTTTGAGTATATACAAGGTTTATATATGGATTTAGACATTGAAATTTTGTAGAAACTTGGGGTTGAGGGAACACCTAGAAAACTAGTATCTTGGAATTTGACCATGATTTTGGGTATGGAATTTAGAGAAAATCATATATTTGAGTTCGTGAGGCTATGGGTAAACTTTATCTTCGAAAAATTTAGGATGCCGGGCACGTGGGACTCGAGGGCATTTTTGTCAACTTTTCGATCGGGGTTAGGAATTGTTATAAACTGGATTATAATGAGTACCTTAGCATATATTAATGGGTTTACATAATTATTGGCTAGTTTTGGAGCGTTGTGCATCGATTCGAGTCTTCAAAAGCGCGTGGAATGCCGGTTATAGATCTTCGGAGCGAGGTGAGTCTCCTTTCTAACCTTGTAAGAGGGAATTGTCCCTATAGGTGAATTAATTGGTTATGTGCTCCTATTTGTGGGGGCTACGTACGCACGAGGTGACGAGAGTCCGTGCGTAGCTACTATTATGCTATTGTCCGGATAGTCTAGGACCCAAAAGCATGCTATACTTGGATGAATTGTAAACTTATTGACAGCTCGAATTGCTTAAACCACATCGAATTAATAAATAATTTCAAAAAGGGTTAAACTTCTTTTCTTACATTGTTAAAAGAGAAAGTGGATTTTATTTGAATAAATATTCCCCGATAAATTCTTAATTGGCTATCTGAGCATGTATTTCTATGTGTACCTGCGTCGCACGCATGATTCGCGAGCAGGGGGATTGTTTA
>NW_017679910.1:0-4801 GCF_001879085.1 Nicotiana attenuata | reverse complement strand
CTTTTCAAGCTGAATGTAATGGTAGTTGAAAATAATAATAAAATTTCAGCTTCGTCTTACTTACTTGAGTCAAATGAATTATGGCATATACGTTTGGGTCATGTCAATTATAAAACCTTGCGGAAAATGATTAATTTGGAAGTATTGCCTAAGTTTGAATGCGACAAATCAAAATGTCAAGTGTGTGTGGAATCTAAGTATGTTAAACATTCTTATAAGTCAGTTGAAAGGAATTCAAATCCTTTAGACTTAATTCACACAGATATTTGTGACATGAAGTCAATACCATCTCGCGGTTGAAAGAAGTATTTCATAACCTTTATTGACGATAGTACTCGATATTGCTATGTTTACTTACTTAATAGTAAAGATGAAGCAATAGACGCATTCAAGCAATACAAAAATGAAGTTGAAACGCAACTTAACAAGAAAATCAAAATGATAAGAAGTGATAGGGGTGGTGAATATGAATCTCCTTTCGAAGAAACATGTTTAGAATATGGAATTATTCATCAAACAACGGCCCCTTACACGCCCCAATCCAATGGGATTGCGGAAAGAAAGAATCGTTCATTAAAGGAGATGATGAACTCATTGTTGATAAGTTCTGGTTTGCCATAGAACTTGTGGGGGGAAGCCGTTCTTATGGCTAATCGAATATTAAATCGAGTGCCCCATAGTAAACATAATCCATTCCATATGAAAAATGGAAAGGAAGGAAGCCCAACTTGAATTATTTTAAAGTGTGGGGGTATTTGGCAAAAGTGCAAGTTCTTAAACCCAAAAAGGTAAAAATAGGACCGAAAACTGTTGATTGTGTTTTCATAGGATATGCGACTGATAGTAAAGCATATCAATTTCTAGTTCATAAATTAGAAAATCCCGACATTCATAATAATACGGTTATAGAATCAGATAAGGCTGAGTTCTTTGAAAATATATACCCGTATAAAAAGGAATGTGAGTCGATTGGTGAAGGATCTAACGACCTCGGGAAGAAACAAAAGAAAGTACACTTAATCAGGAGGATCCAAGACGTAGTAAACGTCAAAGAACGTCTACTTCATTTGGACCAGATTTTGTGACTTTCTTATTGGAAAATGAGCCTCAATCATTTAAAGAAGCTATGTCAATCATTGTTTTGGAAAGAGGCAGTCAATAGTGAAATAGAATCCATACTGAACAACCAGACATGGGAATTGGTTGATCTTCCTCCTGGAAATAAAACGTCGGGTTCTAAATGGATCTTTAAGAGGAAAATGAAAGATGATGGCACTATTGACAAATTTAAGGCAAGACTTGTGGTCAAAGGGTATAGACAACAAGAAGGTCTTGACTATTTCGATACATACTCTCCAGTTACAAGAATTACGTCCATACGAACATTAGTAGCGTTAGCTGCAGTTTATGGTCTTGAAATTCATCAAATGGATTTTAAGACGGCCTTCTTAAATGGAGAGTTAGAGGAAGAAATTTACATGGAACAACCTGAAGGGTTTGTGGTTCCAGGTAAAGAAAGAAGGTATGTAGACTTGTTAAGTCCCTTTACGAACTAAAACAAGCACCCAAACAATGGCATGCGAAATTTGACCAAACAATATTGTCAAATGGTTTTTAAATAAATGAATGTGATAAATGTAGTACATTAAAAATATTCCAAATCACATAATCATTGTTTGCTTATATGTGGATGATACGCTGGTAATGAGTAATGACATTGCCAACATAAATGCGACTAAGCGCATGCTAACTGGCAAGTTTGATATGAAAGACTTGGGAGTTGCTGATTTAATTCTGGAAATTAAGATCCATAAGACTTCTCAAGGTGTGGCATTGTCACAATCTCATTATATTAAGACAGTACTTGAAAAATTCAAGCACTTGGGGTTTAAAGTTGCAAAGACTCCAATTGACGTGAATCTTGCATTAGCAAAGAACAAAGGCCAAAGCATATCACAATTGGATTATGCTCGTGTGTTGGGTTGCTTAATGTATATCATGAATTATACACGACTAGATATAGCTTGTGCTATAAGTAAATTGAGTTGATATACGAGCAATCCAGGTCAATCTCATTGGATGGCCATGAAACGAGTTTTGGGGTATTTAGTACATACCCAGGACTTTGCTTTGCACTACAGTAAATATCTTGTGGTCATTGAGGGATACTGTGATGCAAATTAGATCACCTGATCAACTGATTCCAAGTCCACAAGTGGATATGTATTCACTATTGGTGGAGGAGCGGTATCTTGGAAGTCGTCCAAACAAACTTGTATTGCCCGCTCTACAATGGAGGCTGAGTTCATAGCCTTGGATAAAGCCGGTGAAGAAGCTGAATGGCTCCGAAATTTCTTGGAAGATATTCCATTTTGACCCAAACCGTTGGCACCAATATGCATAAATCCCGATAGTCAAGCGGTAATTGGAAGGGCTGGGAGCGTTATGTATTGTAACGACTCGGCCGGTAGTTTTTGGAATTTACGCTCTGATCCCCTATTAACTGCTTCCCCCAAGTTTATTTCTGCTATTTTGATTTGCCGGGATGTTCGGTTTTGAGTTTCGGAGAGTTTTGGGACACTTAGTCCCTAAATGAGAGCTAAAGTGTTGGAGAGTTGACCGTAGTTGGAACAGTGTGAAGACGGCCTCGGAATGGAAATTCGATGGTTCCGTTAGCTCCGTTAGGTGATTCCGGGTTTAGGGGCATGGTCGGATTGTGTTTTGGAAGTCCGTAGCTAATTTAGGCTTGAAATGCCGAAAGGTCAAATTTCAAAGTTTCCGGTTCGATAGTGAAATTATAACCCGAGGGTCGGAATGGAATTCCGAGAGTTGCAGTAGTTCCGTTATGTCATTTTGGACGTGTGTGCAAAATTTTAGATCATTCGGACGAGATTTGATAGACTTTTTGATCGAAAGCGTATTTTGAGAAATTTGGAGTTCTTAGGCTTGAATCCATGGTTAATTTGAGGTTTCGATGTTGTTTTAGGTGTTTTAAGGATTGGTACAAGTTTGGGGAGTGGTATTAGACTTGTTGGTGCCTTTGGTTGAGGACCCAGGGGCCTCGGATGATTTCGGATGGTTGGCGAGAAATTTAGAAGATGTTGCAGCTGGGCATTTTTTGTTGCTTCTGGTATTCTCGCATCTGCGGTAGGGGGACCGCAGATGCATCGCCGCAGAAGCGGCTAAGTGGCCGCAGAAGCGAAGCTTGGGAATTTCCTCAGTAACCGCAGATGCGGTTAATTGTTCGCAGAAGCCCTACCGCTCCTGCGGCTAGAGTTCCGCAGATGCGGAATCTGGAATTTTAAATGAAAATCGCAGATGCGACGTAGTTTCCGCAGAAGCGGGACCGCAGATGCGGTCCCAGGGCCGCAAATGCGGGAATCGCTGGCAGAACACATAAAAAGTTGCCTTTGCGAAATTGAGCCATTCTTCCACCATTTTCATCCGAGTTTGAAGCTTTTGAGAGAGATTTTTGAGAAAACAAAGGGGAATCGCTTGGAGGTAATGTCCCTAACTTCATAACTCGTTTTTATGTGATTAAAGACCTAATTAGTGGTGGAAAATTTGGGAGAAATGGGTAATTAGGGCTTGAGTTTAAGAGACCCAAAAAGAGGTATTTGAGGGGTCAATTGAACTCCGAATTTGGTGTTCCTGTTATGCATAGACTCGTGAGATTATGAGGATTTCGAAAATATAAATTTTACCCGATTCTGAGACGTGGGCCTGAGGGGCATTTTGGTCATTTTACCTAATTTTGCGTATTAGCTTAGAATTTAATTGTGAAATCAGTTACTTGAGGTGTTATTTACAATATCCAATTGAATTGAATAGATTTGGGCCATTTAGAGTCGGATACTCGTGGCAAAAGCGTGGTTTCGGGTTGACTTGCGCTTGTTCGAGGTAAGTGGTTTGTCTAACCTTGTGTGGGGGACCTTTTCCCCTTAGGATTGATATTGTGGTAATTGAAAAGCCTCGTACATGAGGTGACGAGCGTGTACTTGTGCTAATTGTTGTAAATCCGGTTTTTCATTAAAAATAGCCTTGAATTGTGTTCTTTCTTTTCTTGCTTACACTGTTTGGAAGCTAAACCTGCTGTAGCCTAGAGAAGCATGTCTACTTGACTAAATTGCTCTATTCGCCTTAACTGCCTTATTTGTATTACGTGAACCATGCTAGGTTAGGATTACCTGCTTCACTTTGATATGCAATTGATTGGATTGAATTCTTGTTGTTGCTGCGTATTTACTTTGGGACTACGGGACGGTATCCCGGGAGCTTCACTGTATGTTTACTTTGGGACTACGGAATTGCATTCTGGGAGATCCCCCTGCACTTTTACTTTGGGACTACGAGACGGTATCCCGGGAGCTACCCTGTATTTTTACTTTGGGACTACGGAATTGCATTCCGGGAGATCCCCCTGCACATTTATGAGTTGGACTACAGGACTGCACCCGGGAGATCCACTGGATATGATATTTATATTTGGGGACTACAGGACGGTATCCTGGGAGATCCCCTATTGTTATCTTGGAGCTGAGTTGTGTTCTCTTACTGCGATTTACTTGCCTTTGTATTAGTTGTTGTTGTCCTTCATATCTTGTGTTACTTATTTATACTGGTTATTTCACACTGTTAAACCTTATATCTTATTTACCCTCAGTAGGGCCCTGACCTTCCTCGTCACTACCCAACCGAGGTTAGGCTTGGCACTTACTGAGTACCGCTGTGGTGTACTCATGCCCTTCCTGCGCATGTTTTTCATGTGCAGATCCAGGTACCTCTACTTAGGCTTACCATT
>NW_017679909.1:0-15189 GCF_001879085.1 Nicotiana attenuata | reverse complement strand
GCAAGTGTAGTATGAGTACAAAACAAACGTGTACTCAGTAAGTATCCCGCCTAATCTCGAAGAAGTAGAGACGAGAGGTCGACTTCGACACTTACTAGTGGTCCAATGATGATACATCAGTAATATAACAAGTCGAGGGTTTACATGAACATGAATGTAATTCAATAAAGTGAAGCAAGTAAACAATTCCTTCTTTTATATGAAAATTTTCAATTTCCTTTTTCATAAATTATACATATATTCTCAAGCCGGGAAAAAGCAATATCAACTTCAATAAAGTTCAAGGCAAGCAATACAAGCATGCATGTAAATGTCTAATTTTTGCCATGTCTTTTTCTTCTACATTATATATACACACACACACACAGAGTGTGTGTATGTGTGTGTGTGTGTTCTTATTTATGTGTATGTAGGTTTTAAGAGTTTTTATTATGATTTAATTAAGAGAGGAACAAGACTTTGGGCTAGTTTCATTTTAAAGTTAAATGGGCTAAAAATTCGGACCAAATCATTGGCCCAATTGCACCGGCCCAGACCAATTGATGGTTTGCCAAGACCCGGATCAAAACGACATAGTTTCATAATAAAACTACGTCGTTTCACTAAATGAAACAAGATCAAATCTTACCCCTCTATTCCATCTTGATCCAATGGATCTCATTCACTCTTGGCCTAGGTATTTAAAGCCTCTAAAATCTGAAAATTTTCCCCATTTCCACCCAGAATTCTTTTCTTCTTCTTCTCTCTTATCACTCTCTCCCCCTCTCTGCCAGCTCCTCCCGTCGCCGCCCAGCATCGCCCGCCGGAATTCGCCACCGGCGGCGGCCATCGTCCAAACCACCCCAAAATGTAACCCTCTCTTCCTCTCACTCCCCTTATTCCAAATCCACAATCCAAATCCCCCAAATCTCCACCAATAATCAACAAAAGCAAACCCTAATCGCGCCGTCGCCGCTGCCCGTCGTCCAAACACCACCAAAATTTCACCCCCTATTCATCTCACTCTCATCTTCTCCATTCCACGCCCAAAAACCTTCAAAACCTCTCCAAAATCCGGCGAGTTTCCATCAGCCACCATCGACCACACTACTGCCGCCATTTCTGCCGATCCGCCGCCGTCCCAGCCACCCTCAACCGCCACTGCCTCCCGTTTATCTCTTCACCTCTGCCTCAAGCGAGTTTCTGTTGTCGATTTTTATCAAAACTAGCATCCAATTCTCCGGAGTCATGGTTTCGATAATAATCGACATTAGACACTCGCTCGAGTCGTACCACTCCCTATCGCCATTGCCCGGATACTCGAGTATACGGTAAAATCCTAGCTCCCCTTTTATTTTTCTGATTTTTGCTTCTGTAATCGGGTTTAGATTCAGTTTGAATCGTATGTTTCTTGTCGATAATTAATTGCTCGTTTTGATCCTTGTCGATTCGATAGATCAAGTTCATTTTTTGCGTAGTTTCTTGATTTTCTGTTTGATTCAGCCATGAATCGTTTCTGTGATCGCAAGATAAATCAGTTGTTTCCATATAATTAGGTTCTGATTAGCAGCTATTGATAGTCGTTTATTTAGTTGTTGTTAGTCATTGTCGGATAATTAACAGTGCTCGTTTAAAATCTATTTCGAGCATTAGTTTGTGAATTCAGTTGTTCGTTCTATGTTTAGTTTGCACAAATCAATTTGTTTTAATCTAATTAGTTTAAGTTTTTTCTGTTTTGTCAATCGTTAGTTGTGTGATTTGTTTTGGTTCAAAATCAATAGGGTGATATTGATGTTGTTAAAATCTGAAGTTGTTATGGGTTTGATCATGACTTAGGGTACTAGTAGCTTACTTTTGATTAGTAGGGTGGCTGAAATAACTCTTTGGCTCCTGCCATAGCAAACTTCAGGTTGTCCTTTCACCTTTTTGGACAGCCTTTAGCACACAAATACAGCCCCTTTTGGACAGATGAGGGGTGAACAGAAATCTGTCCAAAAAGTTGGTTTTTCTTTGCCTATTTAAGGGCTGCCCTTTCCTCATTTATGAAGGGGACTCCATCACACTTCCATACACATTTTTTAGAATTGCTTGAACACACAAAAATATAAAAATTTTAGCAGTTGAACACATGAAAAGTAAGCTGAAAATCATGAGTTGTGGTTGAGTCTTAGAGTATAAAATCTTTCAAAAAACATATAAGAGTCTTAGAGTTTGATTCTTGAGTTCCTTCTCCCAAAGAATCACTATTGTTAGTAAGATTTCTGGGCTGTTTTAACACGGATTCACTGCTGGTTGTTGCTGTTTTTTGTGCTATTTCTGCCGTTGTTTCTGCCCACTCACTACTGTTTATTCTTTTGCTATCCAGGTATTCATCTCAACTATGTAGCACTCTGATTATCCTGAATTTGATGTAATAAAGTTCAAAGCTTTAACTTGAGCTCTTTGTTAATTACAAAATGCATATTTCTAGTTTATGAAATGGTAAGTACGCATGTTTTGTGTATAAATGCTGGCTATGTCAAGAAATGCTTTAGTTTTCAATTTCGACATGTGGTTTGAATTCTGAAATATGTCTACTTGGCTACAAGACGCAATAAAGTAATGTTAGTTTAATTTATCTTTTTCTTAGAATTGGTGTTTGAAGTAAGTTTGTTATATTGAAAGTTGAAAGAAGTGTATGTTAACAATATTTTCATTCCAGGAATATATATATATATATATATATAAGAAAGTTTATTTCATATGTAGTTCCTTTTATTATTTATTTTTATTAAGTGTTTATGTTGTTATTGTACCTTTAGTCATTGTGATGAGTGAGCATAAATCAGTAAACTAATTAGGAGTCAAATAATAAATAAAACTGAATAAAAGATAAAGGGGTGTGGGAAAGGGCTGAATGTTTCAGCAAACAAAGAAGTTGAGCCAAAAACTCAATTCTTTAGGCCCAATGCAAAACTAAGCTAGGTGGCCCATTTTTTTTTCTCTTTTAAGAAATAAATAAATAGCTGGCCCATCTTCTAAAATCCATAAGCTGGCCTATTTCTCCTTTTTAACAAGAAGTTGGCCTATTTCATTAAAATAGATTGAGCTGGTCCAACATTTATTTGCATAATTTTACCAACCATAAGGCTAGAAGATAATAATAAAATCAAATTTCTGTTACTAATTAATTAACACATTTTCTTTCTTATTAGTTAAAGCGCTAGGCAATTAGTAGGCACGCTTAAATTTTTTCATTCACGGATTCGCTTGCGTGGCGTGATATTTAACATTCAATAATTTAATTCACTAATCTCATACTATATCTATAGTTTTAGTTAAATTTCTAATCCTTTCACCATACTCGCGGATTTCGCTTGCGTAGCGCAATAGTAACTTTTTTAATAGCGATAGTAACCTTTTAAATAAACTAATTTTTCTGTAAAAGCACAAATATAGTAATTTTTTTTGAAAATAATAGCGTGCTAATAATCCTTTGTCATAACTGCGGATACGCTTGCGTAGCGATGTTACGCAAAATTATAAAATTCATTTTGGTCGCACATTCGCTTTNCAATAAAGCGACCGTGCTAGAACCACGGGACTCGGGGAATGCCTTATACCTTCTCCCCGGTCAACAAAATTCCTTACTCGAACTTTATTTTCGCGGACCGATAAAAATAGAGTCAAACTTTCTTTTGACTAGGGATTCAAATAAAAGGTGACTTGGAACACCGAAAACCAATTCCAAGTGGCGACTCTGTAAATAAAATAATCTCCACTCAAATTTGTCACTTTAATTGGAAAAACTCTTTAACCCACAAACCCATACACATATTATTTTTGGGGGTAAAAAAAGGGGTGTGACAGCTCTGGCGACTCCGCTGGGGAACAGCCAGAATTCAAGCTTGTACATGTTGACTTTTATTTGGCTTTATTAATTTTGTATATACTGTGATTTATTTGGACATAATGTGCTACTTGTTTGCTTTTTACCGCTTTGATATTTTTGAACTGTGCATATAAACTATCTTCTCACGCACCCCCTCTGAGTCTTCTTGAAATTAAAATTGAGCATTTGCTTGACATAGCCCGCTTTCTTTGAGATAGCCGAGGTGTTTGTCACCCGGTGAAGGATTTTAGTCACACATATTTTAGGCGGGGAGCACCACCAGTTAAGCCGGAAAGCAATGCTACCGGTACACTCATCCTCCTCGGCTCGAGTTGTCCGCTCGAGTAAGCCAGTCTAGATACTTTCTCCAAAAAAAAGAGAGCCTATTTCGGTCAACTGCTGAAGGGCCATTTTTGTACCAAAAAAATCGTTACTTTATCCATATTTATTCACCTTTTATCATTTTGCCCTTATGTCTGGCTATTTTTATCGAAGCAGCTTTAAACCTTTCCGAAAGTACCCAAAGACTGTTTTTGCAAAAGTAGCCATTTTTTTCTAGTTTTGTCTTGTTTCTTTTTCTGAAAAAGCTTTGGAACCCCCGTCGAAGTAACAAAGGGTCATTTTCGTAAAAATAATTTTTATTTATTATTTTGTCTATTTTTATCATTTTGTTCCTGTGTTTGGCTGTTATTTCTGAGACATCTTTTATGCCTTCTATGGAAGTATCAAAGGGTCATCTTTGTAATAATAGCCATTTTTTCCGCTTTTATCATATCAACTTTTGTGTCCGGTAACTTCAAAATATATTTTGTAATTAAAAAAAACAAAGTAAAAAACTAAAAAAATATATATAGATCGAGTCCTAAATTGGCCCAAAAAAACAAATAAAATAAAATAAAATAAAAATAATGAATTGTCATAATTTGCATATAGTTTAGGTAAGTCCTAACCCCTTTTATCTTATCCAGGATCACCATGAGTTCTCCACAAAGAAGCAGTCAGAAAAGGGTAAGGGACGAGACACCTCCAATGTTCTTGATCAGAGATAAGACCCCGAGCAGTCTCTGTAATTGGTGGGCTAGTTTTGCTACATGGGAACGAAATCGAGTATTTAAGCACCTCAAGTTCCTCACAAACATCATGGGAATTAAGCCTAATAGAGATTTAATCGAGGCTCTAGTGGGTTTTTGGGACCCCGCGAACAATGTCTTTAGGTTCAAAGAATGTGAAATGACGCCCACATTAGAAGAATTAGGTGGGTTCACCGGATTGGGGAGAGACCTTCGTGGGAAAAAGCCTGCTGCTCCGAGAAAAGTTGGTGTGAACAATTTTTTAAAGAAATTATGCCTCCGTCGAATCCCAATGGTTTGCTTAAACGAAGGTTGGGTTCCGTTGGAATATCTCTATGACAGGTTCGGGGACGAGAAAGGGTTTGAAAATTTCTCGGGCATAGAATTCGTCAACCAGTTGAGTTACGACGCTTGGAGGGAGTTGAGAATCTTCGCGTTCATGATATCATTTCTAGGGATCATGGTCTTTCCAGAGCATGGTGGGCGCATCAGAATTCGATTGGTTGCGATAGTCTCGTATTTGCAAAGTAGCAAGGATCATACCATTCTTCCCATGATTTTGGGAGATATTTTTCGAGCTTTGACCCGACGCCAAGAGGGTGAAGATTACTTCGAGGGATGCAACATTCTGCTGCAGATGTGGTTCATAGAGCACCTTTATCATCATCCAATGGTAATAAATTTCAATGAAAACTAGCTGAATTACATTGGATGTCACCCAGGCAGGGCCGCAAGTTGTAATCTTCCAGATGGGGTGAGGGCCTGGCGGAAATTACTTTGTTCATTGAATACAGATAGAATCACTTGGAACTATTATTGGTTCCCTTCTGCTAGGGTCATGCATATGTCAACGTATCGCTTGTTCTTCATACTCATGGGTTTCAGAGGTTTCCAACCCTACGCGCCCCTACGCGTCATGCGCCAGCTAGGGAGAGAGCAAAAGAGGCCCCCGATTGAGGAAATGCGTCCGTTCGTGTGGGAATTCAAGGGAGAGGAACCTCCAAGGGAGTCTTATGCACAAAAGGTTCGGTTTGGTGGTCGATTTTCTGATATAGACGAGATGGTAACTGATCGTGAACGTGGGGAGGTAAGCCTCGCATACCTTGAGTGGTTTCACAACCAGGCTATCCCCGAGCAAAGGCCAGAAAGATCCATACGGCATGCAGTTGATTGGGAGGAGGAGATAGAGGCCAGAGTTAGAGATACCAGAAGGGAAGTGGCACAAGAGTTCCAATCTTGTATTGACACTTTACAAGAAGATAAGGGAATTCTGGAGACAGCCATGGACATACAACAGGCTGATTTTGAGCGGGAAAAGGCTCAGTGGGCATGAGAGAAGCAAGCACTCAAAGCCCAAATTCAAAAGAAGAACATAGTCGCAACCGCTCAGCAATAAGAAGAGAGAGAAGCCCAGTTCAGGGTAGTCCGTGATCACGAGCGTAGAGGTTTTGCTCCGTTAATCCAAGGTTTGAGGGATCAGATAGGGGGAGTTGAGTCAAGCAAGGAGAGCCAGATCGCGGAGTTTGAAATAGAAAGACATCACTACCAGAGTATGATCAACCGGTTGGAGGAGGAGTTACTAGAAAATCGGCGCCAGAAAGATATGGCCTTGGACTGCGAGCGTGATGCGCTGGATCTAGCTGAGACTCGTGGTCAGCAAAATCAAGAGCTGCATGTGGCTCAGGAATACATTAACGGAAAGATCCTCGAGGTAGCCACATATACCTCAAGAGCTTGCATGAGTTGTCAGGGAATGACGCCCGAGCGGTTTGCAGAAGTATCTTTGAACGTTGCTCGTCATATATCTGCAGACTTGGAGAGGATATACCACAATGTTGGGGGTCAGCCGCAGGAACAAGCGCCTTGATTATAGTGATGCTGGTGGATTCTATTGCAAAGATCAAAGTCTTCTTTTAGTTATCAGTCTTTTTTCATTATCTTTTTGTTGTTTTTGAGTCTGAAAGAGTCTTTTGGTGTTTTGAGTCTTGTTATTTTGCCTTTTATCCTAAGAAGTCTGTTTGAGTCAGGTCTGGTCTTGTTTATCTTTATGTAATTCTTGCTTTTTGAGTCTTGTATAAAAAAAATTTATTTATTATTATATATTGAAAATCAACGAAAAAGATTTTGTTTAAGAAAAATTCGGAAATGAACCAAAAAAGATGTTTGTTTTGTAAAAAAAAAAAAGGTCATGTACCTGAACTACGTAATGATCTGATTCATGCGGCGACATGATACGTAGGCAACCCACAAAAGGTTCGATCAATTATTTTTCAAATGACGCTAAAGTAAGGGATCAAAATAAGTCGAGTTAAAGGAGGAAATGAAGAAAGAAAAAAGAGAAGAGAGAAAAAGAAAAGAGGAAATAGCAGTGTCAATAAGTAACAACTGATAAGCCGGAATGAAACATGAAGCCTTCCAAAAGCATATTAGAGATGGTGATATTTTAGGAGCATAGCATATCTAGGTGTGATTCTTATCCGTAAAATGCTTAACCCTAACACATTTGTTGCCTCTTAATCCAGTAAGCATAAGGTGTCATTACTTCACAAGATCTAAAGGAGCGTTGGTAATGGATAATAGTGACAAAATCGAGTTGGTCGGTGATAATACGCAGGGTCAGTCCGTTGAGCAAGAGTCGGAGGAAATGAGAAAATTGAGACAGCAACTGTCAGATGTATATCAAGCTTGGGTTTCCGGTCGTCCTCCACCCCAGGGTCCTTCAGAGGGAACTTCCACCATACCCCAGGCTACTCAAACACCGCTCCATGCAACGAGTGATCCCATTCTACCGCCAGGGTATGTGCCAAACTACAGCCTCCATACTGCCCCCGGTACCTCTAATATGCGACCTCCAGTCGCACCGGTTAGGAACACCCCTCTCGTCGTGTCTGGCGCACCGGCATATACAATCCCGCCACCACCACCTGTGACGAGGCCAAACAATGAGCCACCATCTCATGCTTATAATTGCCAATACTATTCTCCAAATATGGCTTTTGGGGTCTCGGCTCCATACAATCAGACTCCTCAATACGAGTCACCAGTGGAAAATGAGAAGCCTGCCACGAGGGTTGAGCCAGATGAGATGGCTAGGAAAATGAAAAGTCTTGAACAGAATATAAAGAATATACAGGGACTAGGCGGTCACAAAAGCGTTTCATTCAGTGATCTATGCATGTTCCCCCACATCCATTTGCCACGAGGGTTCAAGACCCCGAAATTTGAGAAATATGATGGACACGGCGACCCCGTCGCTCACTTGAAAAGGTACTGCAACCAGCTGAGGGGTGCAGGAGGAAAGGAAGAGCTGTTGATGGCTTACTTTGGGGAAAGCCTGGTGGGGGTAGCTTGCGAATGGTTCATTGACCAAGATATCTCTCACTGGCATGTTTGGGATGACATGGCCCAGGCCTTCGTCAAACAATTTCAATACAACATTGACATTGCGCCGGATCGTGATTCTTTATCCAATATGAAGAAAAAGCCGACCGAAAGTTTTAGGGAGTATGCCATCAAGTGGAGGGAGCAAGCAGCTAGGGTTAAGCCACCCATGGATAACTACGAGTTGATCACTGTTTTTCTGGAGGCTCAAGAGCCTGATTACTTTCAGAACATGATGTCCGCGATGGGTAGACCTTTTGAAGAAGCAATCAAAATAGGGGAGATGGTTGAAAATGGCCTCAAGACTGGTAGAATTGTAAGTCAAGCTGCTCTCAAAGCCACCACCCAAGCTATCCAAAATGGGTTGGGAGGTTTGGCAAATAGAAAAAAGAGAGATGAAGGGTCCATGATGGCTTCGGGGTCTAGGGAGTTTCAAAGAGGGGCATCGCACCCTTATGTGCAAGTTCAGCAGGGGCAATCCAGCTACCCTCAACATTATTATCCCCCGCCAATTCCTCAATACTCTGTGGGCCCACCACAATATACAGTGTTCAATGCTCAACCATATGCTCGGCCTCTTACTCAGCAGGTACGGGCACCAGCTCCAAGGGCCCCCCGACCTCAACAGCAAAATTTTCGGGCACCCTACAATGCTCGTCCCAGGCAGGATTATGGTCGAGAGCAGAGGCCGGTAGAAAAATTCACTCCATTGGCTGAATCATATTCTAGTCTATTCCAGAAGCTGAAGCAAATGGGCGTAATTGGACCCATCGCTCCCCACCATATGCATCCTGATTCGCATGGATTTCAAGCAAATGCTAGATGCGAATATCATTCCGGTGCCCCAGGGCAAAGCACTGATAACTGTTGGACTCTGAAAAGAGCCATAGAGAGACTCATTTTCGAAAAACTAATTGTAGTGACGAATGGCGAGGACCCTCCTAACGTGACAAATAATCCGTTGCCAGCACACAATGATGTTCATTTTGTGGGAATGATTGGCCGACACCAAGAATACAAGCCGGTCGGTCTAGCAGAAATGACAGTGGGTGCAATTCAAGAAGGAGCAGGTCTGGAAGTAAGTCCCAGCCAAGATGTGCCATTGATTGTGAAAGGCGCCCAGAACTCAAATAAGGCAACTTTATTTGTTCCAAAGATCTCGAGGTTGGAAGTTCAGTCTAGTGTTCCAAGCCCAAGGTTATATGTACTTGGAGGCCATCCCGTCAAAAGGGAGAAGCAGGGAGGTACGAAAGGTATAACAGAGCCGATCGTAATCAAACCTGCCGTGCAACTCCCTGTAACCAACACAAAAACCACTCCTTGGAACTACAACAAAACGGTGAAGACCTACAAAGGCAAGGAAATCATGGAGGAAGTGGGGGAAACTGGAGGTTTTACTCGATCAGGGAGATGTTACTCTCCAGAAGAGTTGAGGAAGGCCAAGCAAATTAGAGAAGGCCATTTGCCAATAAAGAAGCCAGTCACTGAAGCAGATGTGGAAGAGTTTTTGAAAAAGATGAAAGTTCAGGATTACTCAATCATTGACCAGCTAAGAAAGACTACCTGCACAAATCTCTCTACTATCTCTGCTCATACATTCCAAAGAGCATGCCCGTGTACTAATCAGGGTCCTGAACGAGGCACATATCTCAGAGGAGACCACAGTGAATCAGTTAGAGAAGATGGCCAACAGATTTTTTGAGGTGAACAGAATCTCCTTTACTGATGATGAACTTCCCGAGGAGAGAGCCAGGCACAATAGGGCTTTGAACTTGATGGTCAAATGTGAGGGGCATTATGTAAAGCGAGTCATGGTTGATGGAGGCTCAAGTGTAGATGTATGCCCTCTCTCTACATTGCAAAGCATGGAGATCAATACAGACAGAATCTGACCCAGCAATGTTCACATCCGAGCTTTTGATGGCTCAGCAAGAGATACCATTTGGGAGATCAATCTCACCATGACGATTAGGCCGGTTGACTTTGAAATTGTCTTCCAAGTAGTGGACATGGCCACTTCTTATAACTTTCTTCTTGGAAGGCCATGGATCCATACGGCCCGAGCTGTGCCATCCACCTTGCATCAGATGCTCAAATTCAAACATGATAGGCAAGAAATTATTGTTCACGGGGAAGACGAGTCTTCCATTTATAAAGACCCTTTAATCCCCTGTATTGAGGTCAAGGAAGGGTGTGAGTCCATTGTCTATCAGGCGTTTGAAGTGGTTGCTATGGACCATGTTGAAGAAGGAATGCCCATTCTGCATCCTCGTCTTTCCGCCACATCTGTAATGGTGGCTACAGTTATGTTGAGACAAGGTTATGAGCCAGGAAAAGGCTTGGGGGTATCATTGCAAGGAATTTCGGAGCCTATTTCCCCGTTTAGTAACTAGGGTACTTTTGGCTTATGCTTTAGGCCAACACAAGTAGACAAAACATAGCCAAGCACCGCAAAAAGCATGGATGGGTCTTGCAACAACCTATCCCTCATATTTTCTACACTTTTGTCAAGCCACGACTCTAAGAGGGTAAAAATTCCTCGGCGCATGCAAACATTGATGAAATTTGCCATGGCCTCAGCCAGATGTTTTCTTAAGTGAATATGATCCAGGCTGGTGAAGGCACTAGTTGTGCCTATATGCAACTAATTGGCCTTGACACCATGCTCAACAACTGGGAAGCAACTCCTCTCCCCACAAGGAAGGAGTCTTGGTAGTTTGCTTTTGCAGCTTCTTTTTGTATTTTGGGTTACTTTCAGGGTTGTAATCCAAACATCTCAGTATGATTGTTTTGTTTTGATGTTAACCCTTCTATCCTTTCGAATTCAATGAAATGCAGTTCAGTTTCCTATTAAGTTTTGTATCTTTTCCTTTTCCTAATTCCTGTCATTTTATTTCCATTTCAGTTCTGTTAATTCCGGCTTTAATAACATGACATGCATGCGGAATTCACGCCCAGATCTTAAAAAGCTATCTAATATCGAAATAATGCATCAAGAGGTTGAATATGATGGAGATGAGGTTGTCGAGGAAATAAAAAGAGAGTTGGAACAATTTGAAAATAAGCCTAAGCCCAACCTCAATGAAACTGAGCCAATTAATATCGGAAGTCATGAAGAAGTTAGAGAAACGAAGATAAGCATTCACACTGAACAAAAAACCAGAGATGCCTTGATTCTACTTTTATTTGAATACAAAGATGTGTTTGCTTGGTCTTACGATGATATGCCGGGTTTAAGTGCTGATCTAGTGGTTCATAAGCTTCCTACGTATCCTGGTTTTCCACCAGTCCAACAAAAGCAACAAAAATTTAAAACAGACATGAGTGACAAAATCAAAGAGGAAATAATGAAGCAACTAAGCGCCAATGTGGTCAGAGCTGTCCGATACACCACCTGGGTGGCAAATGTTGTGCCTGTGCCAAAGAAGGATGGAAAAACCAGAGTTTGTGTCGACTATAGGGACCTGAACAAAGCAAGTCCAAAGGATAATTTTCCTTTGCCAAATCCACATTCTTGTAGATAATTGCGCAAAACATGAGATACAATCGTTCGTGGATTGCTATGCTGGGTACCACCAAATTCTAATGGATGAGGATGATGCAAAAAAGACCACGTTCACCACGCCATAGGGTACTTATTGTTACAGGGTCATGCCATTCGGTTTAAACAATGCAGGGGCAACCTACATGAGGGCCATGACCACCATCTTTCACGACATGATGCACAAAGAGATTGAAGTATATGTCGATGATGTTATCATAAAATCAAAGACACAAGCTGATCACGTGTGTGATTTGAAAAAGTTCTTCGAACGGCTTCAAAGGTATGACCTTAAGCTTAATCCAGCCAAGTGTGCATTTGGGGTTCCATCTGGGAAACTCCTCGGTTTTATAGTCAGGCGGAGAGGCATCGAATTGGATCCATCAAAGATAAAGTCCATTCGAGATCTTCCACCCCCGAAGAACAAAAAGGAAGTCATGAGTTTGCTCGGGAGGCTGAACTACATCAGTAGGTTCATTGCTCAGCTCACAACCACATGCGAGCCCATCTTTAAGTTGCTGAAAAAGGATGCCGCTATCAGGTGGACAGACGATTGCCAAAAAGCTTTTGACAGGATCAAAGATTATCTGTCAAAACCCCCTGTACTGGTCCCGCCTGAACCTGGTAGGCCTTTGTTTTTATATCTATCGGTGATGGATAATTCCTTTGGATGCGTTCTGGGGCAACATGATGCAACAGGCAAATCTATTATTTGAGCAAGAAGTTCACCAATTATGAGGTTAAGTACACCCTTTTAGAAAGGACATGTTGTGCCTTGACTTGGGTCGCTCAGAAGCTGAGACATTATCTTTTGGCCTACACTACTTACCTCATATCCAGAATGGATCCTTTGAAGTACATCTTCCAAAAGCCAATGCCCACTGGCAGGCTCGCAAAATAGCAAATCCTACTCACAAAATTCGACATCGTCTGTCACTCGCACCGCGATGAAAGCACAGGCTTTGGCAGAGAATCCAGTTGATAATGAGTACATGCCACTTAGCACATACTACCCAGATGAAGAGGCCAACTCAATAGAGGAAGTAGTTCCAGACGATAACCCTGTATGGAAAATGTATTTTGATGGGGCTGTCAATATCAAAGGAGTTGGGATTGGGGCAATCCTCATCTCACCTATTGGACATCATTACCCTGCAACAGCCCGACTTCGGTTCTTCTGTACCAATAATACGGCAGAATACGAAGCTTGTATCATGGGTCTGAAAATGGCCATCGATCTGGATGTGCATGAACTATTGGTTATGGGAGATTCCAACTTGCTGATCCGGCAAGCCCAAGACGAATGGGAGACTCGAGACATCAAGCTTATTCGTACAAAAAAGGTGTGCAAGACTTGAGCAAAAGATTTAGATCCATCGAGTTCAGGTACATTCCAAGTTTTACAACAAGCTAGCCGATGCCTTGGCTACTTTAGCCTCGATGCTCCCTTATTCAGGCAACACTCATATTGATCCACTAGAAATCCAAGTTCGGAATCAACACGGTTACTGAAATACAATTGAGACAGAACCAGATGGTGAACCATAGTATCATGACATAAAACTATTCCTGAAAATAAGAGAATATCAAGAGCATGCCAAAGGAGATAAAAAAAGAACTATAAGGCGGCTCTCCAGTGGTTTCTTTTTGAATGGGGAAATTATGTACAAGAGGACCCCAGATTTAAACTTGTTGAGATGCATAGATGCTACAGAAGCAGAGCGGATCATGAGCGAAGTGCATTCGGGGATATGTGGACCTCACATGAATGGATATGTTTTGGCGAAGAAGATTCTGCGGGCAGGGTATTATTGGCTTACTATGGAGCGAGATTGCTTCAGATTTGTTCGCAAGTGTCACCAATGCCAGATTCATGGTGACCTGATTCACTCGCCTCCTTCGGAGTTGCATCCCATGTCCTCTCCTTGGCCTTTCGTTGCTTGGGGAATGGATGTTATTGGGCCAATCGAGCCAAAGGCTTCAAATGGGCATAGATTCATTTTGGTTGCAATTGATTATTTCACCAAGTGGGTGGAGGCCGTCACTTTCAAAGCAGTAACCAAGAAAGCAGTGGTAGACTTTGTCCATTCCAACATCATCTGTCGCTTTGGTATCCCAAAAACCATTATCACTGATAATGCATCCAATCTAAATGTCGCTTTGCATTGCCATTCTATCCCTTACCGACCAAAAGCCAATGGAGCCGTTGAAGCGACAAACAAGAACATCAAGAAGATTCTTAGGAAAACGATCCAAGGTTCCAGCAATGGCATGAAAAGTTGCCTTTTGCTCTTTTGGGATACCGCACGACTGTTCGCACATCTGTTGGTGCAACTCCGTATCTGCTTGTATATGGAACTGAAGTTGTAATACCCGCTGAAGTCGAAATTCCCTCTCTTCGAGTTATTATGGAATCGGAGATTGAAGACACTGAGTGGGTCAAGACTCGATTAGAACAACTAATGTTGATCAATGAAAAACGGCTAGCAGTAGTGTGTTTCGGCCAGTTATACCAGCAAAGAACGACATGCGCTTACAATAAGAAAGTGCGCCCAAGGCAGTTTGAGGTAGGCCAGATAGTTTTGAAACGCATCCTTCCGCACCAGGTTGAAGCTAAAGGAAAGTTCGCACCGAACTGGCAAGGACCCTACATCATCAAGAAAGTGTTACCAAAAGGGGCCTTGCACTTGGTAGATGAAGAAGGACGGGTACCAGACATGACTATTAATGCAGATGCAGTCAAAAGATATTATGTCTGATATATGGCCACTGTAGAACTTTCATGCATTAATTTTCTTAGATCGAGATGACAAAGGCTATCATTTGCTCGCTATTCCAAATAGGGGTCACTCTTTTGTTAACCCTTTTGAGCCGTATTTGTCTTCTTTGTTTTGCACCTTCTGGAACTTGTGTACTTGTAAAAAAAAAGTCAAACGACAAAGCTTCGGAGTCATTGAACTGCGTCCGACCTGATTCCGAAAGGATACGTAGGCAGCCTTACCCTGGGTTCGGTCCCATCAGAACAAAAAATCCATATTCCCAATACTCCAAAACTGGGGCAGAAGTTTGTTTTATTTTACGGTGTTTCTGTAAAAACGGTTCCAAAAGTTGTAATTCAGTTCAAGGTTCATTTCGCCCTTTTACCTTTCAGGAACTTCTGATCGATTTTTGAGAATGTTTGAAGTCCCCATGCCAAGGACGTTGGGCGACCTCCCTCATGCAGTATCTTAGTTAAAAAAAAAGAAAAAAAGAAAAAGAAAAGAAAAAAAAATGAGAGAGTCTTATCGCTGAAAACCCGTACGGGCACTATAAGGCGACGGTGAGCAGAGAAATGAGAGATTCTTATT
>NW_017679908.1:8729-15190 GCF_001879085.1 Nicotiana attenuata | reverse complement strand
TTTCTCTTACTCTCTGGAATATCCAAGTTGTTGAAACAATCACAAGCATAATACAAACTTCTAGGTCTCATTATATTCGATCATGATTTACCTGTGAATTATTTTGATTGTTTTTCGCTTATAAAGTAATTAGTATCTTTTGAGCAAAACAATTTGGCGCCGTCTGTGGGGATTTCGGCAATCGAAATCATAGTTTGCACCTAGAATATCAAAAACAAACCACCTCCCTTCACACCCTACTAAAATCGAAAAATGGCAGAAAATGACGCAAGATTGAAAGCAATAGCAGGCGTCACAACCAACCTCATAGGCCCCCTCAACGAGGCCGGCAGAGAAAACATCTTGAGCACAACACCTGGTAGCACTCGAGAGGGAGAAATCTCACCCTCCCCATCTGAAGATCTGACGATCTTGCAAGAAAAGGGAGCTTCCACGTCTGTAGTCAAAGAAACACCACCCCCGGTGGTCAAGAAGCTACTGGTAGAATGGCTGACGAACACCCTAGGCAGCTTGCTCGAAAAATCGCCCCAAAGCAACATTAAGAACTCGTTGACGACAGACATCGCTACCACCAGTGAACACGATACTGTACGTACAAACAACAACCACACCAATGACCAGACCAGCGATGGCACACTTGCAGCCATCCTTAAAAAAATGGAGGAAATGGAGAATGAAAACAAGGCACTTCGGGATCAGATGAAAGAGCATCAGGAAAGAGTAGACAAAATTCCCAGCGCTCCTAAGTTACTACCAAAGCGCGACGTGGGAAGATTCGTCGAACAACCATAAAGCGAAGAAGATGCACCTCACTCGATCCCAAAAACCTTCAAGATGCCACCCTACTTAAGGATATATGACGGGACGACGGACCCCGAAGACCACCTGATCCACTATGTGACCGCTGTGAAGGGTAACGATCTGTCAAAGGAACCAGTACCATCCGTACTGCTGCAAAAGTTCGAAGAAACGTTGACGGGGGGGAGGGGGGGCGCTAACATGGTACTCACAGCTGCCAGCCAGAACAATATCAACATTCGAAGAAATGGCGGATAAGTTCGCCACCGCCCATGTAGGAGCAAAGAAAGCAGAGGCCAGGGTCAACGATATCTTCGCCGTCCGACAAACCGCAGGTGAGGGACTCAGGGACTTCCTGGCCAGATTCAACAGAGTAAGGATGAGCCTACCAAACGTATCGGATGGCATGGCGGTCGCAGCTTTCCAAAACGGGCTGAGCAGAGATGGTTCGAGAGCAACCAAAAAGCTACTAAGCCGACTTATGAAGTATCCTCCCACCACATGGGAGGAGATCCACAACGCCTACTGTGCCGAGGTACGAGCAGACGCGGATGACCTCAACGGACCAATCCAGCAGCTCACGACAATACAGTCAGAAGCAAGGAGGGATCGACGCAGCGAGGGCCGGCGGGAACAATCCTCACGCTTCAACAAAAAAAAAGGCAACAGCCTTACGTCAGATCCTCGCATCCACCACCGCCTAGACACACAGAAGCACTGTAGCGACATGTCGCCCCACTCCGTAATGAAAGAGGTATGCCCCCTTTATTATCCGCCCATAACTTTTGCGTGTCTCCCTCAAAAATAGTGTACGCACTGGAGAAGCTGGGCACCAAGGTATAATGGCCGCAGAAGATGAAATCAGACCCCGCCATGAGGAAGTCAAATGTCCTGTGCGAGTTCCACCAAGAACGAGGGCACAAAACTGAAGATTGCATAGGGCTGTGGCAGGAGGTGGTCAGAATGCTGAACCAAGGATACTTGAGGGAGCTGCTCAGCGATAAGGGAAAGATCAACTTCACACGAGGGCGGGATCAACCTCAAGGGCCGCCAAAGCCGCCTTCGCCAGCACGCACCATCAACATGATCGTCGGAGGAGGCGACGATTCAGCAATCAACCATGTAAAGTTCACCACTTCGCACAAACTGAAGCGAACAATCGCCCACGAACGGTATGATGACTTCGAAGAGAGTATCACCTTCGATAAGTCAGATACCGACGGTTTGTCTTTTCCTCATTATGATGCTTTGGTCATAACTTTACGTATTGCTGACACTGATGTTAAGAGAATCATGGTTGATGACGGAAGCGGCGCCTGTATTATCCATCCAAGAGTCATCGCACAAATGAGGCTCGAAGATAGGATAATACCGCGTTGCATAACACTGACAGGTTTTAACAATGCAGTGGAACGAACCTCCGGGGAGGTATCATTGCCGATTTTAGCAGGAGGAGTTATGCTGGAAACCACTTTCCACGTCATGAACCAAGAAACAGCCTACAACGCCATCATAGGACGCCCGTGGATACACGCCATGCGAGCAGTCCCCTCAAGCTTCTACCAAGTGATCAAGTTCCCCACCCCTTGGGGAATATTTAGCATTCGGGGCGAGCCGCGCACCGTGCAAGAATGCTACCGAATCGCTCAAGACTACTCACACACCAAGCAGTTGAAAGGAGCAAGTGCAGAAGCATAGCAACCAGCCGTGTCGGGGACTAAGGTCGACCCGACAACGGAAGACATCAAAGATCCGGACATCGTAGAAGCCTGCAAAGCAACGGTCGAGGATCTCAACCCAGTACAACTGGACAGCACCGACCACTCGAGAAAAGCCTACATCGGACACGGCCTCTGTGACCCAAGTAAGTACCATGAATTTTTAACTAACCACTCAGATCTATTTGCTTTTTCTCATTCAGATATGCCGGGGATACCAAGAGACATTGCCACCCACAAACTGAACGTCGACCCACTATATCCACCTATGCGGCAAGTTAGAAGAAAGTTCAACGCTGCAATCAACGAGGCCGTCAGCGAAGAGGTAGATAAACTACTGGCCAACGGGTCCATAAGGGAATCAAAATATCCCCAATGGGTCGCAAATGTCGCCATGGTCAAAAAGAAAAACGGGAAGTGGAGGATGTGCGTAGATTTCACAAACCTTAACAGCAGGACATGAGCTGCTAAGCTTCCTAGATGCCTACTCCGATTACAAACAGATCATGATGGCCGAGGAGGACCAAGAAAAGACAACTTTCATCACCCACCAGGGAACGTATTGCTACAAGGTGATGCCCTTCGGACTCAAAAACGTAAGGGCGACGTATCAAAGGCTAGTTACCAGGATGTTCAAGGAACAGCTTGGCAAGACCATGGAGGTCTACATCGACGATATGCTGGTAAAGTCGGCAAACAAAGAAGACCACCTCAACCATCTGAAAGAAGCCTTTGATATACTACGACAGTATGGGATGAAATAAAACCCAGAAAAAAGCGCCTTCGGCATAGCATCAGGAAAGTTCTTGGGTTTCCTCGTATCACAACGAGGTATCAAAGTCAATCTTGACCAGATCAAGGTGATGACGCAATACCCGAGACCTTGCACAGTAAAAACAGGTACAAAAGCTGACAGGACAAATAGCCGCCCTATCCAGGTTCATCTCACGATCCTCCGACAGGTGCCATAAATTTTTTAACATATTGAGAAAAGATCACGGACTACAATGGAACCAGGAATGCGCCGAGGCTTTAAAAAAATTGAAAGAATACCTGTCTTCGCCACCATTGCTAGTTAAAGCAAACCCTGGCGAACCCTTGCTAATATACCTGGCAGTGTCCGAAGTTGCCGTCAGTGTAGTCCTGGCCCGTGAAAACAAAGGTACGCAGTCTCCTATTTACTATATCAAACCCTAGTGGACGCCGAAATACGGTATCCACACCTCGAGAGGCTGGCTCTGGCATTGGTCGTAGCTTCGCGAAAGCATAGACCCTACTTTCAGTGTCATCCAATAAAAGTTATAACGACCTTCCCCTTGAGAAGCATCCTACACAAGCCCGAGCTATCGGCCAGGCTCGCCAGATGGGCCATAAAGCTCAGCGAACACGTCATATCCTATCACCCGAGAAACGCCATCAAGTCGCAGGTACTTGTAGATTTTGTCGCCGATTTCAGTACAGAGATTCTCCCGGAAGCGGAACTAGAGGCCATTCGTGCCATTCCTAGTACCGACCTCTGGACCCTCTACACTGACGGCTCTTCCAACTCCTCGGGATTGGGACTGGGACTCGTACTCGAGGTCCCCACGGGTGAAATAATTTGTTAGTCCATACGATGCCCCGAGATGACTAACAAGGAGGCCGAGTACGAGGCTGTGATTGCAGGTATGAAGCTGGCCATCAAGTATGGAGCCCGACGACTCATCCTCCACTGCGATTCTCAATTCATTGTAAACCAGGTCACCGGGACTTACCAGATCAAGGAACAGAGACTGCAGAAATATCAATCCAAAATTCACAAGTTGATGCCCGAATTCAACGAATGCCGCCTGGAACAAATCCCGAGGGCGCAGAACATCGAAGCAAACGGCCTAGCCAAATTGGCTGCAGCCACCAAAAACATCAACAAGGGAAACATAGTCACCCTCCTCCATTCAGCCATAGATCACACTGAGGTACTCTCTTTAAATCTAACTTGGGACTGAAGCAACCAGTTTGTCTCCTATCTGCAGGACAGGACACTCCCGCTCGACAAAAAAGCAGCCAAAAAGATCCGCGTACAAGCTGCCCGATACTGCCTAATAAGTCACGATCTGTACAAAAGAACGTTTGGCGAACCCCTCGCTAAGTGCTTGGGGCCACACCAAACAAGGCAAGTGCTCGAAGAGGTACACGAGGGCCACTGTGGCGCACAAACTGGCAATCGCGCTCTCGTCCGTTGCATCATCCGAGCCGGGTACTACTAGCCCACAATGAAAAAGGAGGCAGCGGAGTACGTTCGTAGATGCGAGCAGTGCCAAAAGTACGCCCCCATGATACATCAACCGGGAGAGCCCCAACACTCAGTAACATCACCTTGGCCCTTCATCAAATGGGGGATGGACATAATAGGTCCCCTACCAGCAGGACGAGGAAAGGTACGATTTCTGTTAGTTTTGACTGACTATTTCTCCAAGTGGGTAGAAGCAGGTGCGTACGCCCAAATACACGAACAAGAAGTCATCGCCTTCATATGGAAAAACATCATATGCCGCTTCGGCATCCCCAAAGAAATCAGTTGCGATAACAGCCCCCAATTCATCGGCAAAAAGATAACAGAGTTCTTTGACAAATGGCACATCAAACGGATACTCTCGACGCCATATCACCCCGCCGCCAACGGCCAAGCGGAATCCTCCAACAAAACAATAAACATACTGAAGAAGAAACTCGAAGAAGCCAAAGGAATCTGGCCCGAATTACTACTAGAGGTACTATGGGCATACCAGACTACGCCCAAATCCAGCACATGAGAAACACCTTACTCACTGGTATACGGAACCGACGCGGTTATACCAGTCGAAATCGGAGAACCAAGCCTGAGATATTCACATACCAGCGGAGCAGACAACGACATAGGTAGGATTTAAGACCTTGACGAGGTAGAAGAACGAAGGGATATGGCCCACATAAGAATGACGGCTCAAAAGCAACAGGTCGAAAGGTATTACAATAGAAAAGCTAAAATACGACCGCTCAAAGTAGGCGACTACGTCCTCAAAGCAAAAACTTTGGCGTCAAAAGACCCAAGCGAAGGGAAACTGGGCACCAATTGGAGCGGGCCATATAAAATAACAACAGATGCAGGCAAAGGAGCATTCCAGTTGGAAACAATGGAGGAAAAAATCCTCCAGAACAACTGGAACATCGCTCACCTCAAGTACTTCCATTTTTAAGGGGCGTCTCCCGAGTCATACTCTTTTTCCCTTACCTGAGTTTTGTCCCAATTGGGTTTTCTCGGGGAGGTTTTTAACGAGGCGACGAAGGGGACACCCAGGGGCGTATGGAGACAGGTTTATCATAAGCCATTCGACGCATTCTCCAGGCCGATATAGTAAAGGGACTAGCCTAGTTGAGTCTCCATTATGTAAGAGGCTAAGGCCACCTTCTCCATTATGTAAGCGGCTAAGGCCACCAACTCCATTATGTAAGCGGCTCAGTCCACCATCTCCATTATGTAAGCGGCTAAGGCCACCTTCTCTATTATGTAAGCGGCTAAGGCCACCAGCTCCATTATGTAAGCGGCTAAGGCCACCAACTCCATCCTATGGGCCAAAGGCAATCGCCAAAGATCGTTGACCCCAGTCGACGACGACGGATAATGCTTCAACAACAGTTGAAGTTACATCCTATGGGCCAAAGGCCATCGCCAATGATCGCCGATCCCACTCGACGACGATGGATAACACTTCAATGACAGTTGAAGTTACATCTTATGGGCCAAAGGCCATCGCCAATGATCATGAACCCCAGTCAACGACGACGGATAACGCTTCAACAACAGTTGAAGTTACATCCTATGGGCCAAAGGCCATCACCAATGTTCGTCGACCCCACTCGACGACGACGGATACCACTTCAACGATAGTTGAAGTTACATCCTATGGGCCAAAGGCCATCGCCAAT
>NW_017679908.1:4001-6651 GCF_001879085.1 Nicotiana attenuata | reverse complement strand
CACGTACGATAAATGACTCGACGGATAGGAATACTTACGTCTCGAATTCCACCTCTCAGGGAATCCGACGGGGTTAGACACCAGGTGCTCCGTCTTGATAAAGAAGTATCTACGCCAATAGCCCCGGTTAGCCCGATCGTCGGTTTGCACGACCAACCCCTTCGAGCCACGATTCTTTAGATGCAGCATGGTGCCCCTCAGGTAGCTGGCGCTGAATAGCTGCAATAGGTGGTGGACGGAGACTTCCAGCCCGGCCAGCTCCGCGTATGTAGACATTACCCTACATACCTTTAGGGTATACGGAGTGAGTTGGGTGGGACACATGTTGTAGAAACGGCAGAGTTCTTCCGCCAATGGAAGAAGGGTATATCAAAAAGGGATATTCGTAAAACGTACAGTACCCCGGTCTATGGGTGTTCGCGTAGTCCTCTCCTGCTAAAATCATCTCCACGTGAGCGTCTATACCATACGACGCACGAAGAGTATCTAAATCAGTTTGTTTTAATTCAGATTTCTCCCAAGGTTGTTGGGGAGAATCCCGTTGAAAGTCCCTCCTAATAAGGAGTTGCTTCGGGAGTACGTTATCTACGGTAAGAGGGGTGAGATCCTCCCCTTTCTCTCCCTTATTGCCGCCGGATGGAGGCTGGTATGTCAGATGATTTATTATTACGAGCCCCCGGAGCGTTATCCCGTTTACGTTTTGTCATGATTTCCGATTAAGGAGTGATGTACTACACAACCACAAGTGTACTTTCAGGGAAGCGGTGATTTTTCATAAAAAGGAAGCGTTTTCTTGAAATAGTTTGAAAACGTTTGCAGATGATCTAAAGTTAGATTAAGTTGAACCCTTTCCCTATTTATAGGGTTGGGTAGCGTTGAAATCGAAGAGGCAAAATACCAAACAGGCGCGGGAAACCAAGCATCAGAACACCTTGTGTACTTCCTCTGGAACACGCGTAATGATGACGCCTGCATATGGTGACGTCATCTCAGGGAAGGGATTGCGTGCCAATAGATCGACAAATTCAAACTAACCTCCCCCCCCCCCCCCCCGTCGTCGTCTCCAAACATGGTCAAAATTTTCCCAGTACAAGGATCATGGTTCCGTCCATCGGCGACGCACTTCGTTACGTCACCAACGAATGGAGGGACTATCTGTATGGGGTCAAATTCTGCCCACTATGGTAAGCAACGACCCCCGACTAAGCAATAGCCGAAGTAGAGGGGACGACCTAAGAATGTCAGAGCGAGAGTATGCCCTTGAGTCTCGTCGTCTCCTCGAAAGCACGTGACCTATCCCTGTATTATTTTATTATTTTTTGAGGGGGTTCTCTTGTTATATAAAGGAGAATCCCAATGTTGTAAAAGGGGGATCTTTTCAATAAGAAGCTATCTTTTCTTTCTTTCTCTCTCTCAACAAGCTTTCTCTTACTCTCTTTCGAATATCCAAGTTGTTGAAACAATCATAAGCATAATATATATTTCTAGGTCTAATTATATTCGATTACGATTTACCTTTGATTCATTTTGATTGTTTTCGCTTACAAAGTAATTAGTATCTTTTGAGTCAAACAAATAATATTTAGAAACTTACACTTTTGTTAATTTTAATTTTATAATCCTAACACAAGTATTAATAGATTATTTATATAATCTTTTAAAATTTATATTCATTGAAATAGGTGTACGCGCGTATCCTAAAACTAGTAACCTCATATGTGTAAAGAATTGAGAAATTCACGCGTAACAGTGAAGTATACAAATTACGGACATAATGTTGCGCGACTATTGGAGACAAAGGCATATGTATAATTAAACTCAATGAAATCATTATATTTTTAAAATTATGGGATCAAAATCTACTATGTTTTGCAATTTTAATAACTCGGTCCTGAGCACTCCAAATTCATTAGAACTCAAATCGAACTCTTTCAAATTAAAATTTTGATATTAAATTTTTACTTATTTGAATGTTACAGGAAATCCTAATATTTACGTATTTCATGCAGGAAGACTATATTCTTTTTCTATATTTCTTTCTACGATGTAGCCCTATAATTATTTAGTATTTCTAACACGTCCCAACCAGTTAATTTCTTGTATTTCTTAAGATGCTTTTACTTACTCTTATTGATCTCCATTGCAAATTATTGCAAAGAGCAATCATTAAAAAAAAATAAAAAAAATAAAAAAAAAAAATAATAAACTTATTCAACATGAATAGTAATCACAAAAATACTTATTCAGCCCGAACTATGGTGTTCAGTGGTAAAATTTAAAATTACTATATGATGGTAATTTAAGGAAATATTACGTAACTTTTGAAATTTCATAAAACAATATATAAGTTTTTGTGAATGATAGAGATGTGTTAAAGATGGCTTGAACAACATCCTTAAAAATTAGTTCAAATAAAGGTAACACCAAAAAAAAAAAAAAAAAAAAAAAATCGGAAACTAAACTTAAAAATAATAGACAAAAATATATGAAATTCTCCTAGAGTTTTTACTCACAGCTTCTGGAGATAGCTTTCCGACGGAAAAAAAGCACAAAAGAGCTACGGGAAAAAAGCACAAAAGAGCTACGTAAAACCTAAATGCAAAATCTATACTTCTCATTTCTGATTGACTAGAAAAAGCAAAAAAAAAAA
>NW_017679908.1:0-672 GCF_001879085.1 Nicotiana attenuata | reverse complement strand
TGCAATAGGTGGTGGACGGAGACCTCCAGCCCGACCAGCTCCGCGTATGTAGACATTACCCTACATACCTTTAGGGTATACGGAGTGAGCTGGGCGGGACACATGTTGTATTAACGGCAAAGTTCCTCCGCTAATGGAAAAATGGGGAGGCCGTAGCCGATCAAAAAGGGATATTCATAAAACGTACAGTATCCCGGTCTATGGGTATTCGCGTAGTCCGCTCCTACTAAACCCATCTCCACGTGAGCGGGTATATCATACGACGCACGAAGTGTATCTAAATCAGTTTGTTTTAACTCAGATTTCTCCCAAGGTTGTTCGGGAGAATCCCTTTGAATATCCCTCCTAATAAGGAGTTGCTTCGGGAGCACGTTATCTATGGTAAGAGGGGTGAGATCCTCCCCTTTCTCTCCCTTGTCGCTGCCGGATGGAGGCGGTATGTCAGATGATTTATTATTACGAACTCCCGGAGCGTTATCCCGTTTATATTTTGTCATGGTTTCCGATTAAGGAGAATGTACTACGCAACCACAAGTGTACTTTCAGGGAAGCGGTGATTTTTCGTAAAAAGAAAGTGTTTTCTTGAAATAGTTGGAAAACGTTTGCAGATGATCTAAAGTTAGGTTAAGTTGAACCCTTTCCCTATTTATAGGGTTGGGTAGCGTTGAAATC
>NW_017679907.1:12591-15192 GCF_001879085.1 Nicotiana attenuata | reverse complement strand
AAAATCAAATAATAAAATAAAAGTTCAAAACTTGAAACCTAGCAATATGTACACCTACAACTACACCGTTAGTTCCCCGGCAACGGCGCCAAAATTTGATCACGCCCAACTATGCCTTATAAAAAGGACTAAGCGGTCGCTGCAAATATAATCCGGTTTACAAGTCCGGAGTCGAATCCCACAGAGAACTAAGGTTTAGCTACAGCTGTTCACTATCACCAAGAAGACAAGCTTAAACAATTCCTAACCTATAGATATTAAGATTCTTGTGTTTAACTACTTAACTAACAAATTAAAATAGTGAATTAACAACTAAAGATATTGAGGGTTAGAGAAAAGATTAAGGAGGTCTAGAGTTATGATTTCCCCAATTATCGGAATCCTTCCCGCTATGTCTTCTATAATTTCGCCTAAGTATTCTCTACTGATCATGAGCACTCTTATTACCGTAAATCTCTCCCGAGTAATTACGACAATTTACTAGACGCACTCTCCCGAGCTACGCTAGCTGACTTTTAATACAGCTCACTTCAGATCGCACCCAAGGCTTCGTTATCCCTAATCCCGCCTTTAAACCCTCGGTTATTGATCCCTCATATACTCTGGGAGTGGTGGTGTTCAACAATTACCTAAATATGCACTCTCTCCCGAGTTATGCATACTAAATAGGCACAGCTAATCGAGAGCTCTTCAATCAACCACAATATAAACGTAGTTGAACAAATAGAGAAAAGCTATGGCTCAATTACATAAAAACATAACAAGAATTTATCCTACAAAAGGTTCTATCAAAACTTTAGATAACAAATTAGCTATTCATAATAGTATGTAAGACTACAATACTAAAAGTCATAACCAACAATGAAAAATAGGAAGAGGAAGGAAAAACTCGTAGAAGAATTCTCCGCCTTGCTCCCAATGTGTTCTTGCCTCCAAGGGTGTTGTCTAACCCTAAAGTAGTGTCTCTTGCCTCCTTAGGTCTAATTTTTGTCCAAAATATGTCCCCCCCCTTGTTCTTGGCCGGCCTCCTTTGTTTAATATAGGGTTTAGGACTTAAAATCCCATGTTTTTGCACTTTAGTCCCTGAAATTTTCGCTCCCTGCCGCGGTTTTGCCGCGGTCGCGGTGGAACCGCGGCCAAACATGCCCTCTGATTCTTCAGTTGTCCGCGACCATCTTCTACCGCGGTTCTGCCGCGGTCGCGGCAAAACCGCGATTTTTCACCCTGTTCCGTTTGGAATTTGGAAAAACGTAAAACATGAAAGTTGTAGCCCTTTGAGTTAGCTTTCCAAACATATATTGTGGAGCCCAAATGGAGTTCTGAGCAAAAGGTTATGTCTATTTTACTAGACAGTGCGCAATATGCCTCCTCAAGTCTTCGTTCGTACTTAATTATCAAATTTGACCGCCGAACACGATCCCGGCTTAATTCCTTGAGCTTTTACTCAGACTTCAAAGCTTCAAATCACTTATATTCATTTCATAACATCTATATAGCTCGGAATCACACCTACAAGGCATAAAACACACAATTAGTGCAAAACACTAGCGATTAAAGCGCAAACTCAATTAAAGTGCAGTAAATTCGAGTGTAATAAGCGACTAAAATATGCTATTATAGCATATCGTCAACACCCCACACTTAAATCATTGCTCGTCCTCGAGCAATCAAACTACACTTTTTTTATAGACACGACCTTTTTAAACAATTCTCCTAACTCATCACACCAAGAGTATTTAAAATAGACTAAGCACAAAAGCGTAACATCTTCACCTCAAGATTTGACTCACAAGTACCACACGTTATTCACAACTCACCCACTTACTCTAATATAGAGGTCACTGACATTACCTTTCCTTCATGAATCAAGTGCCCTCACACAACAAAAGAGAGTAATTCCACACAATAAAATTTAAGAACACTTAGGAACTCAAGATAGAAAGAATTCACTCACTCTCAGAAATAACATTCATATGCCACAAAAGATGCACCATAAGCTTGCCCGTAGTGTACTACTCCACTAATCGAGCTCATTCAATCTTGGATCAATTAGGACTTTATTTGGTTGTAATGTAGGCTACGGGACGGGTAGGATACATTTAGATATAAGAGTGACTACACCTCCCTAAGCACTTTAATACATATACTTTAACATTCAACCCCATACTTATGTCAAACCAAAACTCCACTTTCACATCAATTTATATTACCCCATACTTCTTTAAGCACACTTACGTCAAGAGCCACCACTTATCAAGGAATTTTTTTTTTCACAACAATCCAACTATATTTTTTTTTCAATTCAAGTGGCTCTTCCTTTTTCAAAACAGTGCACCTTTCTCCTTATTTCATTAGTTCCACTCAAAAGCCAAACCAACCACCCCACACTTTAACTTTTACATAGTTCATAATAATTCACGTGCTCGTGAGAGGCGAAAAGGTTCAAATAGATGGTTAATTCAAACAAATGGGTAAGGCTTGTAATGTGGTTGCCAAAGAAACAGGATTACAGGCTCAAAGGGGTTAACTACGATACATAATAATTAGGCGGGTAAAATATACATATCTGGCTCAACAGAAAACGCCTATATCACTTCCAAG
>NW_017679907.1:0-9620 GCF_001879085.1 Nicotiana attenuata | reverse complement strand
TAAAGATCCAAACTCAATTAAAGTGCAGTTAAATTGAGTGTAATAAGCGACTAAAATATGCAATTATTAGCTATATCATCACACCCCACTACTTAAACATTGCCGTCCTCGAGCAATTTCAAACTAGCACTTTATGTAGATACACGACCTTCCTAATGAATTCTCCAACTCATCACACCAAAAGTATATTAAAAATAGACTAAGACAAAAGGTAAACATCTTCAGCCTCAGATTTGATCACAAGTACCACGCATTATTCACCAACTCAACCTCATTTACCTAAATAGAGGTCACCGACATTAACTTTCCTTCATGAATCAGTGCTCTCACACAACAAAGAAGTAGTCGCACACAATAAAATTTAAGAAACTTAGGAACTCAAGGAGATAGGAAAGAAATTCACTCACTCTTTAAAATAACATTCATATGCCACAAAAGATGCACCATAGGCTTGCCGTAGTGTATTTTACTCTACTAATTCGACTCTGATAGTAGGCTATATAGTTGATATTTACACCCTAATTCTCATGATTTGTTGTGTTTTATAAGGTAAATGTGTCAATAAAATGGCTTTAAATGGTTGCTATTTGGTTTCGCAGGGAATATTATATTTAAAGAAGCAACATGAAGTGTTTGGAGGCAATAATGTGAAGCAAAATACCCCACCACTCAAGAAGTACCCGAACAAAAAAGCAAAAGAAATGACTGGGACAAAAAAAGTCCACCGCCGACCGCGGTGGACAGCGGAGCAGACAACGTAGACAAAACACAAAAATTGCCCAGGCAGTGTTCACCGCGCGTCCACGCCGCGGCCGCGGTGAACTGTTTCACGTATCTGAGAAAATTGGGGGCCAAAGTGTCAATTCGGAGGGAAACTATTTTGTAAAACCCTTATAAGCTATAGAAACTCGCCCAAAAATAGTGTTAGGCTTAGTTTTTGGCGAGTATTTTGAAGAAGAAACAAAGTGTGCAAGAGATCACCCAAAACATTCATTTTCTTATTCTCTTCTATTTTTTTCTTGCAATTCTTCCATTATGAAAATATTCTATAGTTTTATCTTCCTTTTTATGAGTAAGCTAAATCCTTTAAATCTAGGGTTTTGGTGAAACCCGTTGGGATGACTTGGTTGTTATATAATATAGTTGTTGAATGGGGTTTTAATCTCTATTTGTTCATCTATGTTTTGATTGTGGGTTTAATTGAAAGGGCCCTCAATTATCTTGTCCCTATTTAGATGTATCTGCTTGAGACGAGGAGTGCATATTTAGTAGCTGTGAACAACATGCACTCCCGAAAGTGATAGACGAGAGTCATAAAACCGAGGGTTTAGAGGTTGATTAAGAGATAACGATACCTCGAGTGCCTAATCTAAAGTGAACTGCTACATGAGAACTAGCTAGCGTAGCTTGGAGAGAGTGCGTCTAGTAAATTATTCATAATTGGCTTGGAGAAAGATTTATGGTAGCTGGAGAGTCATGATTGATAGAGATAACTAAGTCAACTGTCATAAGACATAAACAACAAGGAAATTCAACAACGGGGAAACCATTACCTTATATCTTGATTCCAATTGTTTACACATCAAGCATATGTAGTTTCATCTGTCTATTTACTTTCAGTTTTAGCTATTACTGGATACCATCAAACTGTGGATTTATAAAGTTTGGGGGAAGGTTGAATTCCATAGAACTTGAGTACAATCCAAAGAAAGTAATTGATAGGTTAATTCCCTGTGGGTTCGACTCTGGGCCTAAATATCCAGACTATATTATGCAACGTCCGCGTGTTTTTTATATGGGCATAGTTTGGCCGTGTTTAAATTTTTGGCGCCGTCTGCCGGGGAATTTTACGGGTGTTATCAATTACAATTGAAAGAAGTACAAAAAATTCTTAGTGTAGTCAAGTTTTAAATCTATACCCAATTTGTTCATTAAAATTCTAACGGGCGTTGAACTCTTGTGAAAGTCAGGTGTATTGCCTAGAAGTTCCCCGAGGACTGGAGGAAACTGCTAGAAGACTTTCAGACCCCGAGAAAACATGTCAGGGCATATGAACCGTGCCAACAAGAGGCTCCAACAATCAGAAACCAAATCACACCAGCTCGAAATTTGACTGGCGGTGACGCAGAAAACAAATCATTTGAAACGTTGGGGATCTGCGGCAAACCCCAACGTAAGAGAGTGGCAACCTCTTGTTGCCCGGAAAGCTGCACTTTATGACTGGCGCACAACCCATAGCTGTATAACTTGGGCACTGCCATACTTTGCCTGCAATTCAAGCGGAGAACCTTTCCAGATAACCAACAAACATGCTGGCAGTCTACTACAAAATAAAGGATTGTTCTCCGGATCACACATTGAAGACCCTCAAGCAGCACCTGAAAATTTTGCTGTTCAATTTGTGTGACCCAAAGTAGCCAAAATGTGACCCCGGAAGGCTATCAAGCTGTTTACTGTTCCCATTCATCTGTGGGACCGGGGAAGCTTAGAACTTGGTTAAATTCGCTCCCTATCAATTCCATTAACCACATAGGGGGGAATTAGTCAAGCAGTTCCTGAACAAGTTCTATCCGCCAAAAAAACAAGACTGCCAAGACAGATTGATGAGCATATTTGCAGTTTAAGCAGCAGCCGACTGAGTCCTTGCCAAGGAAAAACTTGGGAAAGATTTAAAGGGATGCCTAGTTGAATTGTCCTCCACCATGGCATCCAGACCAGATGCTCGGGCCAGAGATTCTACATGGGCTAGCTGACAATTTAAAAGGAAAATGGATGGCTTCAGCTGGAGGTGCATTATTGAGTTAAGACATTCACCGAGTGCAAAAAATCCCTTCTTGACAGGCATGTCACAAAATTCGGGGTGGATGACTAGAGCTGAACAACATTAGCACCCATAGTGCATTTCAGTTTCATCTTGACCCAAATAATTCACATTGCAGAGAATATGGCCACACTCATGACCCCATATGAGCATATTGGACAAAGAAGATGATGAGATGGGCACAAACAGTGCACATTGTTGATACAACAAATGGAGGACTGTGTACACCTTGTAGTAATCAGTCTTATGTGTTGTTCATGGAAGCGGAGAAGGCGAAAATCCAAGGGGGCAAGGAAGATATGCAATCTATGTCAACAACTAGGGCTCGTCAGAGGCCACAAGAGCACAGCAATGGAGACCGCCGCATAAGCAAAAAATCATAGTACAGCCTAACACGCAACAGCCTGGGGGTATGCACCTCAAAAACCAACTGTGGCCAGTACCATATCAGAGACCTCAGGTCTACCCACAGCAAAATCAGCGACAATTAACATATCACCACCTCCTCAGCAGCAAAACAATAAACATGATGGAAATCAGGGTTGTATGCTTCCGCAAACTCACTGGGACAAAATAAAGTGCAGGAAAAGGTTTGTCAGTGCATGACTCAGCCATAAAGAACATTGAACGCAAGGCTGCGACAGTTGTCCATGGCTCTAAACAACCCCCTTAAAGGAACTTTGCCTGCAGACACAAACATAAACCCCAGGAGGTAAAAAGCCCGAATAGCTGGCATGCAGTGAGTCTGCCTGAATGGAAGAGATTTAGAACAGAGAAACAGGAGATTATACAAGCTTTAGTAAAGGAGGAATACGACAGTCACTCCAGTGCCATTAGAGGTGAGAAACAACAGAAGCTTACTGAAGTGGTGGTTGAGCAGAGCAGGAGGAAAAAAGGCAAAAAAAGATGAAATGGAGCAAGCTGCCTGAACAGGGGCACCTCTGTGCCAGAAAATTCAACAGAGAGGAACCAGCAAGCAATGCACAAAGGGTGATACCTGCACCCTTCCCTCAGAGACTGGTAAAACAAAAGGAAGACATACCAATGACAAGAAATTCATGAGATCTGCGGCAAATCAGTTCTTGAATATTCCGCTGATGGAATGGCTCTGAGGGAGATGCCCCGATTACGCCAAGATGCATGGAAGGATCTAATGGGTCACGGAAGTTTGATTTTCAGATCTGTCCGCTGTGACTCTGGACACAGACCTGCCAGCGCAGTAGTAACAAGACCGATGCTCAAAAGATGTCTTGATCTAGGTACTTCACTATTCCCATTGCATAATTGGGAGGTTATTGCCTTTGCAAAAGCATTATGTGATTTGGGAGCCAGCATTAGAATCGATGCCGCTGGCAGTGTAAACACCAAGCTGGGATAGGGCAGAGCTTAAGACACTTCGATGCTGGCTACAAGCTGGCTGACCGCACGGTGAAAAGGCCAACTGGTTATCTTGATTGATGTGGTTGATGCAAGTGGGGAAGTTCGTGTTCCAGCAAGACTTTTTGTTATCTGGATTGTCAGGTAGATGCAGGAGATACCTCTCATTTTGGGCAGGACCATTTTTGGCCACATGGAAGAGCATGATTGACTGTGAGACTGGGAATTAAAAATGAGACTTGAATGATGAAAAGTTCACTATTCAATGTTCAAGCAATCTATGAGGAGACCCAGCGAATATGCTAATTGCTCTCTAGTGGAGGCAATAGATGTGATCCTGCAAGAAGATGATATGACCCTGACTGTTAAAGACCATTAGAGGCATGTCGAACAAATTTAGAAGAGATGGATGTGAAGGGTTAGCTGAATGGGTCATCGGCACTTGAAGGCCAGGCATTCTGAGACAAGGCAACCTCAGTTCGCAGTGCCCGTTGAATTAGAAAAAACAAGGGCTACACCTCCAGCACCAATAGCATCAATAGAGAACACCCCAAGCTGGAGCTGAAGCCACTCCCAGCTCACCTTCAGGTATGTTTTCTTAGGCCGTGACTCTACTTGCTTGTATTATATTCATCCAGTTTTGGCTAGATGTGCAGGGTAGAACAGCCTTACAGGCTACTGCGGAAAGTAAGACTGCCATTGGCTGGCCATACAGACATAAAGGGTATCAGCCCAGCCTTCTGTTAGCATAAGATTCTCTTAGAAGGCACAAACCTTCCAGAAGAACATCAGCGAAGCGCTGAACCCAAACATGAAAGAAGTGCTAACGAAGGAAAGTTGATCAAATGGTTAGATGCGGGTAAATCATCTTCCCCATCTCTGATAGCAATTGGCACCCTGTCCAATGATGGCCGAAAAAAGGGGGGAATGCACTGTTGTAAAAAATGAGGAACAAGAGTTGATCTCAACTCGCTTACAAGTCACAGGGTGGCGATTGCATGGATTATCGGAAATTTTGAACACTGCCACTCGAAAGGACCATTTTCCCTTGCCTTTCATTGACCAAAATGTTGGACAGGCTTAGCCGGAAGATCGCACTTTTTGTTTCTTGGATGGATATTCGGGTACAATCAGATATCAATAGGCCCCCGAAGATTAGAGAGAAAACATCCTTCACATGTCTGATAGGACATCTTCTGCCTTTCGGAGGAGCCTTTTGGCGGCTGCAATGCACCAGCGACTTTTCAACGGTGCATGTTAGCATTTCACAGATATGGGGAGGATATTATAGAAAGTCTTTATGGATGCATTCTCCGTGTGGGAGATTCCGTTCGAAGACTGGTCTTCACAACTTAAAGTAGAGTGCTCAAAAGATGAGGGAGACAAACTTTAGTTAAACTGAAGAAAATGTTCATTTTATGTACAAGAAGAGGATAGTCCCTGGGACATCGACGTGGTCCAGAAAGGAATTGAGGTCGACCATGCTAGGTTGACGTGGATTGAAATACCCACCGCCCACTTCAGTCAAGGCGGTGAGAAGCTTTCTTGGGCAAGTCGAGCTTTCTACCGGCGTTCATTAAAAGATTTTCCAAAATTGCTAACCCATTATGCCAACTCCTTGAAAAGATCAGCCCTTGTGTTTCTAATGATTGCAGTTGCATTTTGAGGACTGAAGAAGAGGTGGTAACTGCACCATCATTGTGCACCCAACTGGGAGCAAACCATTGAATCTCTCTCTGGATCGCTAGTGTCTTGCACTAATTGTGTGTTTTATGCCTTGTAGGAGTGATTCCTAGCTATGTAGATGTTATGGAATGAATTCAAGTGATTTGGAGCTTTGGAGTCTGAGTAAAAGCTCAAGGAATTAAGTCGGAATCGTGTTCGGGGGTCAACGGATGATAGTTAGAACAAACGAAGAATCGAGTAGGCATATTGCGCACTGTCTAAAAAAATGCACATAACATTCTTCTCAGAACTCCATTTGGGCTCCACAATATATGGTTGGAAAGCTAACTCAAAAGGCTACAACTTTAATGTCTTATGTTTTTTCAAATTCCAAACAGAACAGGGTGAAAAGTGCGCGGCCGCGCTCAGGCCGCGCTCGTCAGGCAGAATCAAAGTGGATATGCGCGGTCCAAGCGCCGCCGCACACGTCCTATCCGGAAAAATGTATCCTTTTTCTCGTAGGAGAAAGTGTAATTGTTTGGGCCCAATCCTACTTGGTATATATACATGGAAAAATGGTATTTTGAAGACTTTTTGACATACTTTTGACATAATTTAGACCTAAGGAGGCTAAGGAGACCGCAGATTCGACCTAAGGAGGCAAGAACACATTGGGAGCAAGGCGGAGAATTCTTCCACGAGTTTTTTTACTTCCTTCTTCCTATTTCCATTATTGGTTATGCATTCCAGTATTGTATTTTTGCATACTTTTATGAATAGCTAATTTGTTATCTAGGGTTTTGATGGAACCTTTTGTAGGATAAATACTTGTTATGTTTTTATATAATTGAGCTGTTGGATTTCTCTACTTGTTCAACTACGTGTTTGTTGCTGTTGATTGAATGGCCATCAATTGACTGTGCCTATTTAGTGTGTACTGCTCGAGAGAGAGTACATATTTAGGACTAGAGTTGGGCATGATCAAATTTTGGCGCCGTTGCTAGGGAGCGAACGGTGTAGTTGTAGCTGTATATATTGCTAGGTCTCGAGTTTGAACTTTTATTTTATTTTATTTTATTTTGTTTTTTGTATTTTTTTATTTTTTTATAACTATTGATTTGAGAAACATGACATCTTCGAATTATGGGAATTTAGGTGTAGATATTTTTACTATTGATCTCCATACATATTGTGAAGGAAACCACCCGTGGCAAAATTTTCAAAACGTTCCTGAGAGCGAGTTATGTACACCAGCGCAATCTTATTTGTGGAATGTGTGTGGTGGTAAAAATGGTCACTTTGATGGTTGTGCTTATATTTCTTATCTTCCCCCAACCCCTTACTATGATGGTTCTACCTTTTCTTGTGAAGTAGGAACAAAGAACCTGGGGATGCGGGCCTGAAGGAGATCAAGGATATGTTAAAGTGCCTTCTGGAACAAAATAATGAGAAACAACTGTAGATAGAGAGGCAAGAGGCAACTATTCGCAACTTGGAGGCTCAATTGAGTCAAGTGGTTGGAGCTGTTAATGCTCAACAAGCCAATATTGGGTAGTAGCCAAGAAGAGCATGAATTTGAGGTGTTAATTGCGGAGGTCAGAGTAAAACATCAACAACCTAGCCTAGAAGTGAGACTAGAGTCAGCCAAGGACATTGAGGATACAAATTTTGTTGACTCTAGTATCATTGATGTTGAGGATGCTGAAAGTCCTGAAGTTCATGTGTGTGAGCGCATTGGTCCCCACTCCAAACATTTTTCTACATTGTGCTTGGATGACGATATGGAAATAGAGTCATCCGAGCCGATTGAGAAGTCAAGGAATGAAGAACAAGGTGCCTACATTCTGGAATTTTTCTTGCCAGAAAGACAGGATTACATACCTCATCTAAAAGTCAAGAAGTGTAGAGTACAATGGTTGCTTGGGCCAATTAGATTTGTTCCTCCACCACTGGAGCATAGCCGAAAACTTGATGCCAAATTGGGGGTTCAATTCATAAGCTCGAGGTGGAGACAAAAAGTGATTCGCGTCGTGCCGCGACGTTAAATCAAGCGCTTCTTGGGAGGCAACCCAGCTTTATTACTTTTTTTTTTAAATTGTATTATTTTGTAGTGTCAATTTTTTATTTTCTAGGAGCATGGAAAACAAAGGTATTGGAAGGATGCAACAATAAACCAAATGGTTAGAACTAAGTGTGAGGTACCCGCACGAGGGACCAAGCTTGGGAGAAGTCTGAGTACCCTATGAGCTGTTAGTGCTTCGGCCTTTGGCCTACCAGGGAGTCTCTTTTACCCTTTTATTAGTTATGGTGTGCATTGGGACAATGCACAATTTTAAGTGTGGGGTGAGGAGATTGTCTGGGGTGACTTTCTATGCTATTTTAGTTTTGTTAGTTTAATTGAATAATTATTATTTTTTAAATAGAAAAGATTGGACTTTTCCGGATGATGGATCTATTAGACAATTTTCTTGAGGGATTTAAATCTAAAGAAAAAATAAAATAAAAATATTTTCTTTTGTTAGGTAGATTAGCAATTCTCCTTTTGTTTTTCTTTGTGCCGCGGTTCTTTTCCAAGAGTTTTATTTGAATCGGGTGTAGTTAGTTTTTTTTAGGAATAGGAGCCATTGTGTTGTGTTTTGAATTGAAGCAATATCTCTTGACTTTGTTATGCCTTGAGAATAGTGAGTACTTTGGTTGTGATGCTTAGGCTCAGTTTTTGACTCTTGTATAAGTACCTTAAATTGTTTGATTTTAAATTTGCTTAACTGCTTTGACTAGAGTGTCTTGATAAATTCAATCTTGAGTGAGTTATGTACCATGTGTGCGTGAGGTTTGAGTGTTATTTTGTGCATTGCATTTGATGCCTAGAACTTGCCCCGTGTGTTTGCAAAGCGAAATAGTAGTTTTATTCAGTCTAGGAAGTGATATAGGCATTTCTTTGTTGAGCCAGATATGTATATTTTACCCGCCTAATTATTATGTATCGTAGTTAACCCCTTTGAACCTGTAATCCTGTTTCTTTGGCAACCACATTGCAAGCCTTACCCATTTGTTTGAATTAACCATCTATTTGAACCATTGTAACCTCTCATGAGCACTTGAATTGTTTATGAACTTTGTAAAGGTTAAAGTGTGGGGTGGTTGGCTTGGCTTTTGAGTGGAACTAATTAAATAAGGAAGAAGGTGCACCGTTTTTAAAAAGTAAGAGCCACTTGAATTGAAAAAAAAATTAGTTGGATTGTTGTGAAAAAAAATTCCTTAATAAGTGGTGGCTCTTGATGTAAGTGTGCTTAAAGAAGAATGAGATAATATACATTAATGTGAAGGTGGAGTATTGGTTTGTCATAAGTATGGGGTTTGAATGTTAAAGTATATATATTAAAGTGCTTAGGGAGGTGTAGTCACTCTTATATCTAAATGTATCCTACCCGTCCCGTAGCCTACATTACAACCAAATAAAGTCCTAATTGATCCTAGATTGAATGAGCTCGATTAGTGGAGTAGTACACTACGGGCAAGCTTATGGTGCATCTTTTGTGGCATATGAATGTTATTTCTGAGAGCGAGTGAATTCTTTCTATCTTGAGTTCCTAAGTATTCTTAAATTTTATTGTGTGGAACTAATCTCTTTTGTTGTGTGAGGGCACTTGATTCATGAAGGAAATGTAATGTCAGGACCTCTATGTTAGAGTAAATGAGTGAGTTGTGAATATGCGTGGTACTTGTGAGTCAAATCTGGAGGTGAAGATGTTACGTT
>NW_017679906.1:14321-15196 GCF_001879085.1 Nicotiana attenuata | reverse complement strand
CATAACTCAGAAAAGACACCAGAAGTTATAACAAGAAGCAAGAGAGAGCTCATGGATCAAACACCGCAAATTCCTCCACAAGTTTCAAGCTTCAAGCAATCAAGTTCAAGTTCAAGTTCAACAAATCAAGTTCAAGTTCAAGAACGAAGAACAAATCAAGTTCAAGCTCAAGAACGAAGAACAAATCAAGGTTCAAGGAGTGCGAGTTCAAATCAAAGTTCGTGCTAGTTGAATTCAAGATTATCGTTCGTGAAAACAAATATAGATTCAAGATCAAGCTCAAAGGCCCTTGAATTTATTTACAATTGGAAAGAAGAATCAGAGGATCCATAGAGATTGTAACACTCAAATATGCGAAATAAAATACTACGATTGTTGCGATATTTTCGGTCTTGATTTTATTTTCTCGAACCAAATTTATTGTTTACAAATTCTGGCACGCCCAATGGGACAATCTCTACCTCTCATCTCAACTTTTCAATCACCAAAGTCCAAGAACATTGAAATGGCTTCAAATAAAATCAACTCCGTTTCAACTTCCACCAAGGCTGCTAACTCCAAGTTCTATGCTGATGTGGAAAACATCCTCGATGTCACCTTTGGAAGCTTCGGACCAGTTACGAGGAGCAAAGCAAGCTCTTTAGGACAACAAGCACCCCAAGTGTCGTCCGCATCAACCCCTGTTTTCGGATCTTCATCCTCAAAAGGAGTAAGATCTGCCACGAACGCATCTGAAGGAGGAAGCGATGTTGCTGAAAATATCAAGAAAACTCTTGCTCTGCTTGACCTCTCCGGCTCCAAGCACTCTGCTGTGAAGGAAGATGATGATGCTTCAAGTGATGGATCCTCCCCACTTACACCACATAGCGTGAGCC
>NW_017679906.1:7999-12468 GCF_001879085.1 Nicotiana attenuata | reverse complement strand
GATAGTTGCTGATGATGAGCCATTCACCGAGGCTGAGTCACACTTCGCCGATGCAAAGTTCTACTTGAAGAACCGCGTTGTGAAGGAGCTGAAAGCTGATGATGGCATGAAAAGCAAGAATAAAGAGCCCTCAACTAAAAGAGAAGAGGCGACTACTGGTGAAGCCAAAGATTTTAGTAAGGAGGTACAACCCAATGCGAATAAATCTTATAGATGGAATATTACGTCTTATGGCAAGAAAGTAAGTCCGGCGCTCCAATATGTCCCTAAAAGGAAGAAAGACGAAGGTGAACCATCTAATCTCCAAGCTAACATGCTAAAGGAGTTAACTCTTCCGGTTAAACGAATTGAGGCAGTAAAGTCGCCCTCAATGCCGCTTGCAGGGTTTGTAGCCCAAAATCGTTTGCAGAATGTGGCACTCCCTACAAAGCGAACAGATGAAGGTTTTGACCCTAACGCTTACAAGCTATTTGCAAAAGCTGGATACAATCCCAATGAGCCGTCAAAGTTAGGAAAGCTCCCATCAGAAGCTGCAACGAGGCAACCACGTGAAGGTTTGGGATACAAGCAACCGTCACTAGTGCGCATCTCAATAAGAAGGAGGAGCAACAATTATATCACTGTAGAAGATGAATCAGCCGCTTCTAACAAGCCTTCTGTCTTTGATCGACTTGGAAAATCACCTGCGAGGACCTCCGTGTTTGAAAGATTGGGTCCACTAAAGAAGGGGAATAAGTTCCGGAGAAATTTTTAAAGCATAAGAACACCCGCTTCACCCAAAATCCAGGAGATCTCTAAGGATTTCCAAAGTTTGGTTCCTTCTAGAATGAGGCGACAAACAAAACTTGTGGTTTCATGTAAAGAAGTACTAAAGGTAAAGCCATATACTGTGGTCTATACTAAGGAACGTGATGAAGACGAAGAAAGTGTGGGTTCTTCGTATCATGCTACTGTACAAGTCGAGAATGACATTCCATCTTTAATGGAAGATAATGCAGAATTGGAGGATGTTTCGCCGTGTTATCACAAATCATTCAATGATGGGGATCCTCAAGAAGATGAAGATGCGAAAGATGCTCCATCTGAACTTGAAGAAGGAGTGAAGACGACAATTGATGCCTTAAAAGAAGTTAACCTTGGCACCGATGAAGAACCAAGACCCACCTACCTAAGTGCTTTACTAGAAGCTGATGAAGAGAGCACTTATATTGAGTTACTCAAAGAGTTCAGGGATGTCTTTGCTTGGAGTTACAAAGAGATGCCTGGCTTGGACCCAAAAGTAGCAGTCCATCACCTTGCAGTCAAAAATGGTACTCGCCCTGTTAAACAAGATCAAAGGCGTTTTAGGCCGGACTTGGTTCCCCTGATTGAAACTGAAGTTAACAAACTCATTGAAGCTGGATTTATTCGGGAAGTTAAATACCCAACATGGGTTTCAAGTATTGTCCCTGTAAGGAAGAAGAATGGCCAGATTCGAGTATGCGTTGACTTCAGGGACCTTAATAATGCGTGTCCCAAAGATGAATTCTCGTTTCTTATTCCAGAGCTGATGATTGATGCTACTACTGATTACGAGGCGATGTCTTTCATGGACGGTTCGTCGGGCTATAACCAAATACGCATGGCACCAAAAGATGAAGAGCTTACTGCGTTTCGCACCCCCAAGGGTATTTATTGCTACAAGGTAATGCCTTTTGGCTTGAAGAATGCTGGTGCTACTTACCAAAGGCTATGCAGAATATTTTCGACGATCTTCTCCAAAAGAATGTTGAATGCTATGTTGACGACTTGGTGGTGAAATCAAGAGAGAAGGGCGACCACATGAAAGACTTGAGGATGGTGTTTGAATTGCTCCGGAGGTACCAACTTAGGATGAATCCGTTGAAATGTGCCTTTGGAGTTACTTCTAGAAAGTTCCTTAGTTTCATTGTCCGACATCGAGGGATCGAAATTGATCAAGCCAAAGTGGATGCCATTTTGAAAATGCCTGAGCCTCGAGATATCCATGAATTGAAAAGTCTGCAAGGAAAGCTAGCATACATTAGAAGATTCATATCAAACCTGGCTGGGAGGTGCCAACCATTTAGTCACCTCATGAAGAAAGGCGTTCCTTTCAAGTGAGATCAAGCTTGTAGCAATGCCTTCGAAAGTATCAAAACCTACTTGATGAAGCCTCCAGCTTTAGCAGCTCCTATACCATGAAAGCCATTGATACTATACATTGCGGCGCAGGAAAGGTCTGTTGGAGCACTGTTGGCCCAAGAAAATAGTGAGGGGAAAGAAAACTCTCTTTACTACTTGAGCAGGATGATGACACCTAATGAGTTGAATTATTCGCCAATTGAAAAGTTGTGTTTGGTGCTAGTCTTCTCAATTCAAAAGTTGAAACACTACTTTCAAGCTCATGTTGTCCGTCTTGTTTCTAAAGCAAACCCCATCAAGTTCGTGATGTCAAAACCTGTTCTTAGTAATCGACTAGCGAGATGGTACCTCGAATTTCAACAATTCGAGATTTTGTACATCCCTCAAAAGGTTGTAAAAGGACAAACATTGGCAGACTTCTTGGCAGATCATCCGATACCTGATGACCGGGAGCTAACTGATGAACTACCTGATGAGGATGCAATGGTCGTTGAAGTTCAACCTCCATGGAAGATGTACTTTGATGGTGCTGCGCATCGTGGGGGAGCTAGGGCTGGCGTAATATTTGTCACTCCCCAAGGTGAAGTCTTGCCCTACTCTTTCACCTTAACACAACTCTGTTCCAACAATGTTGCTGAGTATCAAGCATTAATACTTGGGCTTGAAATGGCCGTTGATATGAAGCAATTGCAGTTGCAAGTCTTTGGTGACTCCCAGTTAGTGGTCAATCAACTTTTGGGTAGTTACGAGGTTAAGAAGCCCAAACTACGCCCATATCATGATTACGCTAAAAAGTTGATGGGGTGGCTCGGTGATGTGACTATTCAGCATGTGCCAAGGAAAGAAAATAAGAAGGTTGATGCTTTAGCTGCTCTAGCTTCATCATTAGCCCTGCCTGACCAAGCGCAAGTTACCGTATGCCAAAAATGGGTATTACCGCCCCCAAATGAGGCTGAAGGTGAAGAAAACGAACTCAAGCATCTTGTTGCTGTTTCTGAAGTTGAGAAAGAAGAATGGCGACAACCCATTATCGACTACTTATGCTATGGGATACTTCCAGAAAATCCGAGGAGAAGGACTGAAATCCGTCGTCGTGCGCCTCGCTTCCTTTACTATAAGGATACTCTATACAGAAGGTCGTTCGAGGGAGTACTCTTACGATGCCTAGGAGAAGAAGAAGCTCTCCAAGCTTTGCAAGAGGCGCATTCTGGGGTATGTGGGTCACACCAGTCCGGACCAAAGCTCCACTTCCATATAAAAAGGATGGGATATTATTGGCCCACGATGGTAATATATTGCTTGGACTACGCTCGAAGATGCAAGGCTTGTCAATTCCATGCGAATTTCATTCATCAACCTCCTGAAGTGTTGCACCCGACTGTTGCATCCTGGCCATTTGACGCTTGGGGATTGGATGTTGTTGGACCACTGCCAAAGTCCTGTGGTGGGCACCTATACATATTGGCTGCAACTGACTACTTCTCAAAATGGGCTGAAGTTGTTGCTCTTAAAGAAGTAAAGAAGGAAAATGTCGCAAGTTTCATCCGAGTAAACATTATTTATCGATTTGGAATTCCTCGTTACATAATAACGGATAATGGAAAGCCATTCGACAATAGGCTGATGAACAAGATTTGTGATCTCTTTGGCTTCAAGCAACATAGCTCTTCGATGTACAATGCTGCCGCCAATGGTCTAGCTGAGGCATTCAACAAGACTCTATGCAACTTGTTAAAGAAAGCCGTCTCCAAATCCAAACGAGATTGGAATGAACGTATGGAAGAATCTCTATGGGCATATAGGACGACTTACCGCACGCCAAAACAGGCGACTCCTTATTCACTCGTTTATGGAGTCGAAGCCGTCTTGCCACTTGAGCGTCAAATACCTTCGTTACGACTGGCTATTCAAGAAGGGATCACTGATGAAGAAAATGCTCGACTTCGATTAGCAGAGTTGGAAGCTCTTGATGAAAAGAGATTGGAAGCTCAATAAAGTCTTGAATGTTATCAAGCTCGATTGTCTCGCACCTTCAATAAAAGAGTTCGTCCGAGATCCTTTCAAGTAGGAGATCAAGTCCTTGCCGTACGAAGACCCATAATTACTTCCCATAAACCTGTAGGGAAGTTCACTTCAAAATGGGATGGGCCATATGTCGTACAAGAAGCTTATTCAAGTGGGGCTTACAAGCTGGTTGATGCAGATGGTATGAGAATCGGCCATATCAATGGCAAGTTTTTTAAGAAGTATTATCCATGAAGTTGCAAGTCATAATGCTCCTCGACGTACGAGCCTAAACTGTAAGTCATGATGCTCCTCGACGTACA
>NW_017679906.1:0-5226 GCF_001879085.1 Nicotiana attenuata | reverse complement strand
TCCTTGGCACATGCTGAATAGTCACATCACCGAGCCATCTCATCAACTTTTTAGCGTAATCATGATATGGGCGTAGTTCAGGCTTCTTAACCTTGTAACTACCCAAAAGCTGATTGACCACTAACTGGAGTCACCGAAGACTTGCAATTGCAATTGCTTCATATCAATGGCCATTTCAAGCCCAAGTATTAAGGCTTGATACTCAGCAACATTGTTGGAACAGAGTTGTGTCAAGGTGAAGGAGTAGGGCAAGACTTCTCTTTGGGGAGTGACAAATACTACGCCAGCCCCAGCTCCCCCACGATGCGCAGCACCATCAAAGTACATCTTCCATGAAGGTTGAACTTCAACGACCATTGCGTCCTCATCAGGTAGTTCATCAGTTAGCTCCCAGTCATCAAGTATCGGATGATCTGCCAAGAAGTCTGCCAATGCTTGTCCTTTTACAGCCTTTTGAGGGATGTACAAAATCTCGAATTGTTGAAATTGGAGGTACCATCTCGCTAGTCGATCACTAAGAACAGGTTTTGACATCACGAACTTGATGGGGTTTGCTTTAGAAACAAGACGGACAACATGAGCTTGAAAGTAGTGTTTCAACTTTTGAATTGAGAAGACTAGCACCAAACACAACTTTTCAATTGGCGAATAATTCAACTCATTAGGTGTCATCATCCTGCTCAAGTAGTAAAGAGAGTTTTCTTTCCCCTCACTATTTTCTTGGGCCAACAGTGCTCCAACAGACCTTTCCTGCGCCGCAATGTATAGTATCAATGGCTTTCCTGGTATAGGAGCTGCTAAAACTGGAGGCTTCATCAAGTAGGATTTAATGCTCTCAAAGGCATTACTGCATGCTTGGTCCCATTTGAAATGGACACCTTTCTTCATAAGGCGACTAAATGGTTGGCACCTCCCAGCCAGGTTTGATATGAATCTTCTAATGTATGCTAGCTTTCCTTGCAGACTTTTCAATTCATGGATATCTCGAGGCTCAGGCATTTTCAAAATGGCATCCACTTTGGCTTGATCAATTTCGATCCCTCGATGTCGGACAATGAAACCAAGGAACTTTCCAGAAGTAACTCCAAAGGCACATTTCAACGGATTCATCCTAAGTTGGCACCTCCGGAGCAATTCAAACACCATCCTCAAGTCTTTTATGTGGTTGCCCTTCTCTCTTGATTTCACCACCAAGTCGTCAACATAGCATTCGACATTCTTGTGGAGAAGATCGTCGAAAATATTCTGCATAGCCTTTGGTAAGTAGCACCAGCATTCTTCAAGCCAAAAGGCATTACCTTGTAGCAATAAATACCCTTGGGGGTGCAAAACGCAGTAAGCTCTTCATCTTTTGGTGCCATGCAAATTTGGTTATAGCCCGACGAACCGTCCATGAAAGACATCGCCTCGTAACCAGTAGTAGCATCAATCATCAGCTCTAGAATAGGAAGCGGGAATTCATCTTTGGGACACGCATTATTGAGGTCCCTGAAGTCAACGCATACTCGAATCTGGCCATTCTTCTTCCTTACAGGGACAATACTTGAAAGCCATGTTGGGTATTTAACTTCCCGAATAATCCAGCTTCAATGAGTTTGTTAACTTCAGTTTCAATCAGGGGAACCAAGTCCGGCCTAAAACGCCTTTGAGCTTGTTTAACAGGGTGAGCACCATTTTTGACTGCAAGGTGATGGACTGCCACTTTCGGGTTCAAGCCATGCATCTCTTTGTAACTCCACGCAAAGACATCCCTGAACTCTTTGAGTAACTCAATATAAGTGCTCTCTTTATCAGCTTCTAGTAAAGCACTTAGGTAGGTGGGTCTTGGTTCTTCATCGGTGCCAAGGTTAACTTCTTTTAAGGCATCAACTATCGTCTTCACTCCTTCTTCAAGTTCAGATGGAGCATCTTTCGCATCTTCATCTTCTTGAGGATCCCCATCATTGAATGATATGTGATAACACGGCGAAACATCCTCCAATTTGCATTATCTTCCATTGAAGATGGAATGCCATTCTCGACTTGTACAGTAGCATGATACGAAGAACCCACACTTTCTTCGTCTTCATCACGTTCCTTAGTATAGACCACAGTATATGGCTTTACCTTTAGTACTTCTTTACATGAAACCACAAGTTTTGTTTGTCGCCTCATTCTTGAAGGAACCAAACTTTGGAAATCCTTAAAGATCTCCTGAATTTTGGGTGAAGTGGGTGTTCTTATGCTTTGAAAATTTCTCCGGAACTTGTTCCCCTTCTTTAGTGGACCCAATCTTTCAAACACGGAGATCCTCGTAGGTGATTTTCCAAGTCGATTAAAGACAAAAGGCTTGTTAGAAGCGGCTGATTCATCTTCTATAGTGATATAATTGCTGCTCCCCCTTCTTATTGAGATGCGCACTGGTGACGGTTGCTTGTATCCCAAACCTTCACATGGTTGCCTCGTTGCAGCTTCTGATGGGAGCTTCCCTAACTTTGACGGCTCATTGGGATTGTATCCAGCTTTTGCAAATAGCTTGTAAGCGTTAGGGTCAAAACCTTCATCTGTTCGCTTTGTAGGGAGTGCCACATTCTGCAAATGATTTTGGGCTACAAACCCTGCAAGCGGCATTGAGGGCGACTTTACTGCCTCAATTCGTTTAACCGGAAAAGTTAACTCCTTTAGCATGTTAGCTTGGAGATTAGATGGTTCACCTTCGTCTTTCTTCCTTTTAGGGACATATTGGAGCGCCGGACTTACTTTCTTGCCATAAGACGTAATATTCCCTCTATAAGATTTATTCGCATTGGGTTGTACCTCCTTACTAACAGCTTTGGCTTCACCAGTAGTCGCCTCTTCTCTTTTAGTTGAGGGCTCTTTATTCTTGCTTTTCATGCCATCATCAGCTTTCAGCTCCTTCACAACGCGGTTCTTCAAGTAGAACTTTGCATCGGCGATGTGTGACTCAGCCTCGGTGAATGGCTCATCATCAGTAACTATCGTCTTCTCGACTTCACCCTCGTAGTATTTTAAACATTGATGGTAGGTAGACGGAACTACTTTATTCTCATGTATCCAAGGCCTCCCAAGTAAAACATTGTATGAAGTCTTCGCGTCGATCTCATGCAGCCATGCACTTGATTGCATATCTTTAATAGTGATTCCCAGCCTGATTGCGCCTATGGCTTTTTGCCCCCCTTGGTTGAATCCTTGGATCATCACACGACCTTCTGAGAGTTCGTTTATGGGAATACCAAGTTCTTTCACTGTGTGGATTGGCAAAATGTTCACTGAGGATCTTCCATCAACCAAAATCCGATTTACCCTTTCATTGCGCATATAGCCAACCAGGTACAATGGGCGGTTATGAGGAGTGTCACCTAGCAAAAGATCGTCATTTGTGAACGTGACCTTTTCCTCACAAGCATTAACTTCTTGAGGAGTGGACTCGATGGGCCTTTCTGAAGATGGTGCCAATGGTAGGTCATCACTCTTTTCTTCCCCTTTATCAGCATGGCAACAAGAGGCATCAATGCTCTCATGGGAAATCTTCGTGCGGAACCAACTTGGTAAAAATTCCTCCAAGGTCACTGGATTTCGTAGCTTTTGAGGGTGGTGCATCTCCACTTTTGCTTTCTTCAAATGCCTAACTGGATTCTTTTTTATTGGTCTTTTTACCATCATCTTCCTTGTTGGTTGTTCCACTGATTCTTTTCGTGGGCTCCTTTTGTGGCGCCTACGACGAGTCACCAACGTCCAACCTTCATCATCATCAGGTTGGTTGACTTTAGCTTTGTCGCTCTCCAGTAATTCTTCATTTTACTTTCTTTAAAACCACATAATTCATCCGGACTGAATGAGCCAAAGGTGATAGAGACTTGGTTTGAGCTTGCTTTCTCATCTTCAAGCACGATCTTCTTTTCGCGAGCCAAGTCCATGACTTATCCTTGAAGACAAAGCACTTCTCCAGAGGGTGGCTTACAAGTCGGTGATATTTGCAGTAATTTGGGTCATTTGTTTTCCCAGCTTCATTTGGTCGCTTCATCTCCGGAAGCTCAATGAGATTTAACTCGAGGAGTTCTTCGAAAATAGCTGGCACATCAGAATCCAGGAATGGGTACTCTTTCTCCTGCATATCTTTTAAAGTCAACTTTCCACTTGGCTTGTCTTGAAAAGAAGTGGATTTCATACTCTGCTTCTTGCTCACCTTCGTCGTGAACTTCATAGGTGACGTATTGACAATCATAGCTTCTTTGCTTTCAGCCTTGGGTACGAACTTGCCCCACTTCTGACTTCTTGCTTGTCATTCGCATTGCGGGGTTCATAGATGGGCAGCCTTTCATTTCCAGTGGAGGCCATGCTCAATTCCATGTCATGGGCACGAGTTGCAAGTTCTTCAAATGTGCTAGGCTTGATAGCTTGCAAGATGTAGCGCAATCCCCAATGCATGCCTTGGATGCACATCTCTATGCCTGAAGCTTCACTAAGCATGTCTTTGCAGTTGAGGCTTGCATTCCTCCAACGATTGATAAAGTCGATAATTGGTTCCCCCTTTCGTTGACGAGTATTTGTAAGCTCTATCATACTTACCGTGCGTCTTGTGCTATAAAAGCGATTGAGGAATTCTTGCTCTAGTTGATCCCAGCTGTCGATAGATCCAGCCTCGAGGTCTGTGTACCAGTCAAAAGCATTTCCTTTTAGCGAGCGGACAAACTGCTTGATGAGGTAATCTACATAAGTCCCAACATTGTTGCACGTCTCCACGAAGTGCGCAACATATTGCTTCGGGTATACCTTTACCATCAAACTGTTGAAACTTTGGAGGTTGATAGCCAGCAGGCATCTTCAACATATCGACACTTGCAGTGTACGGTTTTGCATATGTAAGGGAGGATTTGGCAGCAACTTCATATTTGTTCTTAATGGTTCCTTCGATGAACTCCTTCAGTTGATCGATTGGAATCATCCCTTCAGATGAGACAGGGATAGCCTTAGTGGATGCTGCTTGTCTTGGGGGAGAGTCACTCTCTAGAACTTCTGGGAGCTTGCCGGGTGCATGGGTAGATTCTTCTTCCATCAAGATTCCCACCCTATCTGTTAGCTTGTCAATTCTAGCCTCTTGATTTTGCATGCATTTGGTCAAGCCAGCGATTGCTTCCGTCAGTTTGCCAACTGCTCCTCCATGGATGAAGTGTTTGTCACCATGGCTTGCATGATTGTCGCGGATGACGGAGAGTAGCATGGATT
>NW_017679905.1:11044-15203 GCF_001879085.1 Nicotiana attenuata | reverse complement strand
ATAGTAGTAGTAAGTACACCTAGAAGAACCAGGTTCTTCTAGAGCGAAAATTGGGTACCACACAAATCACACCCCTCTTGTGTGGTATTGACGTTTAGAATATCAATTGGTATCAGAGCAGGTTATCCTTGAAGAGGCTAACACCTTAGGAGAAGATCAACATGAGTGCACCACCTGGGAACTGGGAAGGGCAATCCACTGCTAGGCCTCCACTTTTCAATGGTCAGTACTATTCTTGGTGGAAGAACAGGATGAGAGATCACATCATAGGGGAAGACTATAAACTCTGGGACATAGTCACTGATGGTCCCCTAGCAACTACAAAGAAGAATGCTGAAGGAGTTGATGTGCCAAAGATAAGGGCTGACTGTACTGCTGAAGACCTGAGGAAGTGGGAGACAAATGCTAAGGCCAAGAAATGGCTTGTGTGTGGACTAGGTCCAGATGAGTACAGTAGGATCCAAAGCTGTACTACTGCTAAGGATGTGAACACGTGATTTTTGCCCTATATGAAACCGTTAACTGCTTAGGTGAATTCATCCCCAAAAGGACGGCTATCTATTTGTTAATTCTCTAACCACTGACAAAGTTGTTGTTGATGATGAGTCCAGACAGGTGGTTTAGTTGGTTGGCATCCTAGCAACCCATTCCTACAACACCCGGTCAAAAAACAAACCGAACATGACAGGCCAAGAATCAGATACCAGTATCATGGACCCGTCAAAAGAGGTAGACGTGGTGAATGTCAAAGCAATAAGGGAAGAGATGTATAAGTTGAGGCAGCAGATGGTCGAGATGCATCAGGCCTGGGCTAAGGGTCAGCCGGCGCCAGTTTATCCAGCCAACCCAGCATATATCCCACCTTTGGCTCAGTCCCAGGAGCCTCCTACTGTGAACTCCTCGCCAACTTTCCCTTTCTACCAACAGAGTTATGGCACCACCTCCTATCCTCCCCAAGCTTCACTACCCAAACAAAACCCTCCTCCACCAATCACCCCTGTCTTTGTGGCGCCTCCACCTGCCACATTGCAAAGATCTTCCAGTGAGCCATTGTTTCAAACTCACGACAGCCAGTACTACCCTCCAGAGCCTACATTTAAAGCTCCTTAGCCATATTCATACACCCCTCACTTTGAGCTCCCGGTGGAAACTGACAAGCCGCTTAAGAATCGGAACAGGAGGAGATGTTTCGAAAAGTAAAAAGCCTGGAGCAATCCTTCAGGAACATGCAAGGATTGGGTGGCCAAGTCAGTTTGGCCTACAAGGATTTGTGCTTGTTTCCCGATGTCCAGTTACCAGCAGGATTCAAGCTACCCAAGTTTGACTTATATGATGGACATGGTGATCCGGTAGCCCATTTAAGGGGATTCTGCAGCAAAATGAGAGGAGCTGGGGGAAGGGAAGAATTATTGATGACGTAATTTAGTCAAAGTCTCAATGGAGCGACCTTGGAATGGTACACGCGACGGGATCATGCCCGATGGTACACGTGGGATGATTTGGCCCAAGCGTTTGCAGGCCACTTTCAATATAATTTCGAAATTGTCCCGGACCGTCTGTCACTGACCAAAATTGAGAAGAAGCCCGGGGAAAGCTTCAGAGAGTACGGTTTCCGGTGGAGAGAACAGGCGGCAAGAGTCGATCCTCCAATGAAAGAAAGCGAGATGGTTGATTACTTCTTACAGGCTTTGGAGCCCACCTACTATGGTCACTTGGTGTCAGTAGTAGGAAAATCTTTCAACGAGGTAGTAAAAATGGGAAGTATGGTGGAGGAGGGGCTTAAATCCAACAAAATCATGAGCTATTCTGCAATCAAGGCAACTACCCAGGCTATCCAGAGCGGCACTGGAGGGGTAGTGGGAAAGTGAAAAAGAAAGAAGATGTGGCAGTAGTTGAATCAAGAGCTTGGTCCAGGGGCCCATCACCATATTACAACCAACCTCGACCCCATCCCCAAACCTACCATATAGCCCACCACAACACTATCCCCACTTCTCTGTCCGTCATGCCCAAACATACCCCTAACATCCTACCCAGGCGCAATGGTGCGCACCCACCCCACAAAATGCTTACCCTACTCAAAACACCTACCCACCCCCAAGAGCCTACAAGAATTCCCCTGGAGCAGGTTTGCGGGCTAGCCAAAATTTCAAGCAAGAGAGGGCACAGAAGCAGGAAACTTTCACCCCCTTAGGAGAGTCATATGCAAACTTGTTTGAGAAACTAAAGCAATATAACCTGATTGCACCCATTCCTCCGAATCATGTGGACAAGCGTGCAAGAAGCTTTGACCCTTCTAAAAGGTGTGGATACCATTCCAATGCCCAGGGCACGATATCAAAAGTTGCTGGGATTTGAAAAGAGAGATAGAAAGAATGCTTCAGGAAGGGATAATTGCGGTCCAGGACAGTGCCACTCAGAACATTGCACAGAATCCTTTGCCTGCACATGATGATGCACATTTTGTGGGGAAGATCCATGATGATAGGGAGTACGAGAATCCTCTGGGAAACTCGTTGGATGAAGTCAATGATATTGAAATTGGTAACGGTCCCAGCAATTTTGATGAGCAATCCAGTGGCTAAGGTGTCGAGTTTGGTGATTGGAAAGACGCTCCAACTCTTGGTTAGCTAGAGTGGAGTTTTGGTGGTTTATTTTGTTGTCATTTCTGTTGTCCGGGTTATTTTCAGGGTTGTAATCCGGATATTGTCTTGTGACTCAAACCCTTCTATCTTTTCACTTTGCCGTAATAGCTTGTTTAGTGCTGTCTAGGTTTGTCTGTTTGTTCTGTTGTTTAAACCCTTTCACCGTCAGTCTAATGCAATCTTCTGTTTCCTGCCATTTCTAGTCATTTTGTTTAGTTTTCTTCTCCTTTGCAATTCTTTTCATGCTGGTTCTGGTGACATGACATGCACGCATAATTCTCAGCCTGGTTTTAAAAGTCAGTTTAGTAATAAAGCAATAAAACAATGTTGAAGATGTAAGGACAGTCGAGGGATATTTAAATCTCTTCGAGCCCAAATTGTGTGAAACTTGGTCAGACGGAACATAAAGAAATACTGTGGAAATGCATCATGCCACATCGGCTTGAAACCAAAGGCAAGTTTGCCCCAAGTCTACAGGGGCCGCTCGTGGTACCGAGATTGTTGTCCAATGGTGCTGGGTAATTGACAACTGTAGAAGGCAAATGTGTGGATATGGTTAGTAATTCTGGTGCAATCAAAAGATGTTACGTATGTTTTCCTCAGTTTGTTTAATTGTGTAGTTTGTACTTGGCATGTTTTGGAGATTGGAATGACGAAGGCATTTTGTTCTGCTACCCAAACACTTTATCCTTTGTTACCCCTTTGAGCCTCGGTTATTTTCTTGCATACCCCTCTTTCGGAATCAATAACAAAACTCAGAAGCCTGAGTGGGGAAAGTAAGTGGAGAAACAAGAGAAAAACAATGAAAAGAAAGAAAAAGAAAAAAAGAAAAGAAAAGAAAAGAAGAGAAAAGGAAAGAAAAGAAAAAAGAAGAGAAAAGAAAGAGAAAAGAACAGAAAAGAGAAGGAAAAGAAAGGAAATGAAAAGAAAAAAAAGAAAAGTGGAAGAAAAGGAAAGATCGCAACAACGAAGTAGTCCTATGACCTGAACTACGTTTGACTTGATCCCGAAAGGGTACGTAGGCAGCCTCTCTCTGAGGTTCAGTCACACCAAATAAAAATCCAAAAGTCCCCAAGAAAGAAACTGGGGCAGAAGTTGTGGTTGTTGTGAGAAATCTGATTCCGAAAGTTGTAGTTTGAGCCCATGTTGAATTTTTTTGAGCCTTTGATACCCTTTCTTTCTAACCCTATCCAAAAGCCACATTACGGTCCAAAGGAAGACCTTCTGATCAGTTTTCGAGAGATGCCAAGTCAAGCGAGTAGAGGCGAATCATATCAGGGGCAACACTCCGGTCCAAACAAGGAAAATGAAGAATGAGAGAGTCTTGATGATAAATGCCCTCACGGGTACCACAAGGCGATGAAAGCTGAGAGAAATCAAAAATGAGAGAGTCCTATTGGTAAAAACCTTCACGGGCACCATAAGACGACGGTGAGATGAGAGAAAGACCCAAAATGAGAGAGGCTTGATGGTGAAAACCTACAGGCACCGACAAGTCGAATGAGGATTGAGAA
>NW_017679905.1:0-7842 GCF_001879085.1 Nicotiana attenuata | reverse complement strand
TCAGGAGCCCACCTGGAGAACAAGGGAATACTTTTCAAGCTTCAGCAATCAGGCGCCCACCTGGAGAACAAGGGAAGTACAATTCAAATTTTAGCTTTTAATTTTTAATATTTGATAACATGCCGTGCCCAGCCACCAAACTGGGGCAGAAAATTTTCTTTGTTTGTTTTGTTGCAGTCAGGAGCCCACCTGGAGAACAGAAGCATACATTTCAAGTTTCAGCCGTCAGGAGCCCACCTAGAGAACAAGGGAATACTTTTCAAGCGTCAGCAGTCAGGAGCCCGCCTGGAGAATAGAGACATAAATTGCAAGTTTCAGCAGTCAAACATCACTCGGAGGAATGGCGAAACATCTCCGATCACAATGCAAGGCAACAACAAGGATTCCATCGGAAGAATACAAGTTAAAGGCAACACAAGAGCAAGTTTGAAGACATAGATAGGACCCTTTTGTAATTCATAGATCATAGCTTAGGCTAGCTTCTTTTTATTTTAACATGGTATAATAAGGAGATCAGCAAGCAGTAGCAGCAGCAACAGCGGTGAAATCAAAGCTCCTGGTAGTCCCAGCTACCAAACTTTCCAGAACTACATTGACCTGATTCCTTTTTAGCCAAGGATATGTAGGCAACCTTTGAAGCAGGGTTCAGTCAGACGGTTTTCAAAAATGCTTCACACGGAGTATTCGAACGGGCAAAAATCGCTCGTATCCGCTCACTTATCTTTGCACGAAAACTCTTCGTGTTTTCGAGCAAAGAGGGGCAGCTGTGAGCACTTAATTTTTGCCCTATATGAGTTACTCCCATAATTTCAAACAAAATAATTTCTTTTTATTATTTGAAATTTTGTGGATTTTTGTGGCATTTTTATGTTAATTGCTTGCATTTTGTCCGTGCATTTTAATTCATATAAAAATACAAAACATATGCATTGCATTTAGGGTTTAATTTTACATATTTTTGGAACTAATTAGTAATTAGGAGTTTTACAAAAATACAAAAATCACAAAAAATATTTTATTTTGGCATTGTTTAATTCGTGGCTTTGAATTTAGTTAGTTTTTCATTTAATTTGATATTTGATTAGTTTGTGATAATTGTTAGAGTTAATTAATTTGATTTGGTAGTTTAATTTAGTTTTAGAATTAATTTAGGGTTTGATTTAATTTTGAAAAAAAAGAGAGAGAAAAAGAAAAGAAGAAAAGGATTTTGTTGGATTAAAATGAATAGAAGAGGAAAGAGTTGGGCCATTTCAGGATAATTCTCGAAGCCCAATCGGATGTTGCTTGTAACCCTTCTGAACCCAGGCCCAATTCAATCTTACCCGGTCCAGCATCAGGCTGTAAGAAGATTAAATGACGTACTACTGAGGCCAAACTACGTCGTTTTGAGTGTAAAGTTAAAAGGAGATCCTGGCCTTCCATTTAAATCTGATCCAATGGTTGATATTAGTTCCCCCAGTTCACTTAATAATGTCCGAAAGTCCCTCATTAACCTAAGACCAAACGTCCTCTTCTCTCATCGTCTCCGCCAAGCTCACGCTGCCTTTGAACGACTCAGCCATGGTCGCCGGCGGCAGACCTCCAGTCTCAACCAAATCATGACCACAGAAACCCCTTGACCTCCCCTCCCCCAATCCCTAACTAATACCTTTTGAATCACCACAAACAGAGCCAAGTCTGGATCTAAAGAAGGAGAAAACGAAACAAGTTTTTTCAAGGGGTTTGGAGTCAAAACTGGTCTTGCTCATCCGTTCTTGACGAGAACGCATGTTTGAGACTAATTTTGGCTCAAAATCGAGAAGTACGAAGCCTTTCAAACCATGTTCATTCGGTCTGTTGTTAGGTACCATCGTTCTTCTCCTTTTCTCCGATCTTTTGTTCGTCATTCCATCTTCACATTTCTTCCGTTCTTTTTTTTCTGGTCCTTGTTAGTGCTCATTTGTTGAAGCAATTCCTGTTGGCATAAAAGCATGTTAGTCGCATTTACTTAATTCTCATGTTTAGCGCTATGTAGTTCTTTTTTGTTTTGTTTTTGTTTTGTTGTTTCTGATTTCAGTTCGAAATTGGTTTGGTTTGCAACTCCTATTGGTTTGGATTTTGGGTTGGTTTATTCTAAGACCCAGAGGTCTCAAGGCCTACCGAACTTCTTTGCCCGTTTAATTGTTCTGCCCATTTGGTTGAAATGAATTTTGGGCCGAAGAAAGGGGAGTTAGCCCAAATTCTGAATTGATGTCCTGGGTTTACTTGACCCAGGTAATGTCCAGGGGTAATTTCAGGGGTTGTGAGGGAAAGTTTTGGAAATTGGGGGGCAGGGAATCTTTGGTAACAGATTTGGAAACTTCTAGGGTAGGGTTCAATTTCATATTTTGGTTTTTGAGTAACTAGCTTGGAAAACAAGTCAATAAATGGGGGGTCTGTAAGTTAAAAAATAGATTTTAAAAGGGACCTAAGGGGTGAAATGAGAAAAAAAAGCCAGCCCTATTTGGTTTGCCTATAAAGGCTCTTTAACTTGGCATTGAAGGAAAAAGGAGTAGAGAGCTAGAAATTCTAGAAAAATATCAGACGGCTAAAAAGTCCAATGTTTCATTGAGTATTTTCTCCTTTCCTTTGGTTTCTGAAGCCTTCAACTTCCGAAATAATTTCTGAATAGCTGGAGGTTGAAATTGATTAAACTTGGTGTTATTTTGTGCGTTTTAGAATGGGTTTTGGGTTTGAAGTATGTTGAAGTTACCGTTCCATTAAAGTTTTCAGTGATTTTTATCCCTTTTCAATTTCTGAAATTGTTTGAATTCATCCGAGTGAGAAATGGCTTAAACTTGGTTGTCGGAGTGCTGGTTTAAAGCTTTGCTAGTCTGTTTGTTTGGTTTAAGCATGATACCTTGAGCTATTGTTTCTCCTTCTGGGGTTCGAAGATGTTCACTGGCTGCTTTGGTGCTATTTGCTACGACTGTACCTGCTGATACTATCCTGCTCTACTGATCCTTTCTTTTCCTCTCACTTTGCTTTCCCAGGTATTTCCTTAGCTCAATGTTGGAGCTTGATTGTTGAGCATGTAAAGATTTGAAGTTTTGTTAAATGAAGATTCTATTTGAAGCTGAATTTCCTTTTTACTGTTTCATGTTCTGTAGTTAGATTTCAAGTTATAGATATTAGTTAGGGCCTCTTGCTTCCCTCTGAATTTGAGTGTATGAGAGTGAATTGGTGTGGTATTTTGCATCTGTGTCCATAATTGAACAATGGACTTTAATTATTCAAGTTTATGTTTGGTGTTGTATCCGGGTTTTAGCTTTGTGGATTTCCTGCTGAGAATCACTCAGTTTTAGTCTTGAAAGTCATAGTCGTAGTTTTAGGTTGATATATCTTGAAGTTTTCTTGGTTTTAGTTGCAATCAGTTGGTGCTTTTAATATGATTTGTGTTTTAGTTAGCTAAAAAATGGAAATGCTATTAGTTACTGTATGAAGCTCTGTTCATACGAGCTTGTTTAAGATACAAGGCTGCAAATTTGATTTCAACTTGACTTGGAGATTTGGAAGGCAAAGTTTGCTTATAGCTATGGCATTAAAATAGGGCTGTCAATTGTCTTGAAAACCTGTATTGCTTTCATTGTTGAAAGGTCACACAACTGCCTACTGATAAGTACAAAAATGATTTTCAAAGTGTATTTGCCCAGGTATTGGTCTCCATGTTGGCTCTATGAATGTGTGCCCAAAATTCGTCGCTTCAGGCGTTCATTCATGCTGGGAGGACTCGATGCTGAGTCCCTCCCACAGAAGCAGCAGGTCTATGAGCAATTGGGCTTATTCTTGGGCCCAAATGAGGCCGTCTCATTCAAATGAGACTTGAGCGTTCCTTTCTCGTTGGGCCACTGGCTTGTTTATGCCTGGCCAAGGCCCTTTGCTTAATAATTGACTTTTCCATATAAACTTTTAGTTAGTTTAAATAGAACCTTTAACTGTATTTAGTGTTAATTAATCAAGGTCCCTTTAAATGATAGGGGGTGAGCTATACCAGGTAAGACATAGTTTATGGCCCTCCGAGCTTTAGTTTAAATACCCTTTAAAATAAATTTGGGGTGCGCCATGCCGAACAAAATGACAATTGCACGGCCCTCGTTTTAAACAATCTTGTTTATCCTTTAGAATTCAGTTGGGCCGTTAGCAAATTTCACGGCCTTCCCAAAGATAATAACGCGTTAGTCCTTTAGGCGCGTATTTTAATAACATTACCTTCCTAAATTCGGGTGCACATTTATGTGACCCAAATCCAAATCTCAACGACCACGGGTGCATTTATGTGACGTGGTTCGAAACACGTTTTCACGACGTTGCAATTCTCTTATAAAATAATAATAAAAGCGGTTTACGGTTAAAAGCATAAGCAAAAATGTTTTGAAATCAGATAAATCCAAATATAACAGTTGAGCGACCGTGCTAGAACCACGGAATCCGGGAATGCCTAACACCTTCTCCCGGGTTAACAGAATTCCTTACTCGGATTTCTGGTTCGCGGACTGTTAAACAGAGTCAATAATTTCCTCAATTCGGGATTCAACCGGTGACTTGGGACACCATAAATCTCCCAAGTGGCGACTTTGAATCTTTAATAATAATCCCGTTTCGATTGTCACTTCAAGTTGGAAATAACTCCCTTTATACCCTTACGGGGTGTAGTGAAAAAGGAGGTGTGACAGCTCTGGCGACTCTGCTGGGGACGCAAACCTAGAACTTCGGTTCAGGGTTTAAGAATTCGAGCTTAGATAATTGTTATGTTTGGCTTTATCCGATTTTCCTACATGTTTCCACTTATGTGCTAAATGCTTTACCGCTTTGATATTATCTGAACTGTATATAAACTGTGCCGAAACCCTTCTCTTCTCCCTCCGGGGAGTGCTTAATGGTTGAGACTCCCTTCTGTTAGTGTCATACTTGAACTAGAAAGAGGCCGGACAAGTTACTAAGCCGGACGATCCGCGGGTCCCCGATACGTAGCCCCCTCCTCGACTCGAGTTGTCCGCTCGGGTACACAGTCTAGAACCTATACCCAGGTTTTGAACCTAGAATAACTTGACCTCATGCCGGATCCCTAGTAGGAACGCTTATCTAAATCACGTGCATTTTGTTTTAGGGGACTCAACACAGGGGTTGGGTCCGTCTAGGACAGGTGTACCCGGAATAATGGACCATCCTGATGCATCCTACTTATGCATTTATCTGTTTTGGACTCACATGCTGACCGAATTTGAATATCTGGGAAAAATTGGAAAAACAAAAAGAGAAAAAGAGAAAATAGCAGTGTAGAGAGTTAATTACCTATATTAGAAAAACCAATGTCCAAGTAGTGCCGAAATGCTGCCGGATTTTTGAGAAAATGAAAGAAAAAAGTAGTTTTTTTTAGTTTGTTTTGTTTGCCAATGGAAAAGAAAGACAAAAAAAAAGAGTTTTATTTTCAAGCTAGTTTGTTTATTTGCCACTGAAAAAGAAAATATAAAAAAAGAATCTTGCTTTCAGAAATAGTGTATTTGCCAACAAAAAACAAAAAGAGTCTTGTTTTCAAAAACAGTCAGTTTTATATGCCCGAACTACGCTGGTTTGATTCTCACCGGATGTGAGATACGTAGGCAACCCTCATCGGGCCCAACCTCCCCTTTTCAAAAATAGCCAAAAATGCCAAATTTTTTAATTTCGTCATGAATAAGTCGGGTGCCGCCATTCTCGTTTAAAATAAGCCGAATGTCCCCAAAAAGGTCGCCGGAAGGCTGTTTTTGCAAGAACAGCCACCCTGAGTCAGTTTCAACGGTTAGCAGGCACAGCCTTAAAATCTTCTGCCCGAAGTGCTGAAAGGCCGTAACTGCAAAACCGGCCGTTTGTTTTAAAATTGGAAATTTGAACAAAAATAGTGTCAGTTTTTTCCCTTTTAGGTCAAAGTAAGTGATTAAATCACCTTAATAAATGTGCAGGATGAGCACGATTCAAAATAAGGGGAACTTGCATATAGGCCCGCGGCGAGACCGAACGATGTCCCGCGGGCACCAGGAGCTTTAATGTATTCATGATTGTCTTTTGAGTCTGTATTTCCTTTTCTACCAGAGTTTGTCTTTTGAGTCTGTATTTCCTTTTCTACTAGAGTTGGTCATTTGAGTCTGTATTCCCTTTTCTACTGGAATCTGTATTTCCTTTTCGTTAAAAGTCAGTCAGTTGATTGAGTCTGTATGTTCGTTTAAAAGGGAATAGGGATAGTGGAGTCTGTAGTTATGTTCTGCATTAGAGTCTGTTAGTTGTTTTGAATCTTATTTGCTATCAATAAAATTGAAATTCCCAAAAATATTTTGCTTCTTCTTTACATTTATTCTGCAAGAACTACGCTTGGTCTGATTCACGCGGGGTCGTGATACGTACGCAATCTCCATAGGATTCGACCGTAACTAAAAAAAAAGGAAAAAACAAGAAAAGAATGAAAGGAATGAGATGAAAAACAAGAAAGGAAAGAAAAACAGAAGAGGGAAAAAGAAAAACAAAAAGAAAATAAGAAACCAAACAAAAGCAAACAAGAGAAAATAAAAAGGGAGCAAAGGAAAGAGAAGAGCGGAAAAACAATTTTGAGGAAAGGAGCGAATAGGAACAAGGAAAAACCAAGGCAAAAGGAAAAGAAGGAAAAGAAAAGAGGGAAAAATAAGAGAGAAAAGCAAAAGAAAAGAGGGAAAGGCAAGAAACAAACAATGGAAAACACGAGGGAAGAATGAGAGGAAAGGCATGGCAAAGACGGAAAATGAAAGCCGGGATGACGCATGCAGCCAAGCAAAGGCATAATAGAAACCGTTAACTGCTTAGGTGCATTCATTCCCCAAAGGGGCGGCTATCTATTTGTTAATGCTCTAACCACTAACAAAGCTGTTGTTGATGATGAGCCCAGGCAGGTGGTTTAGTTGGTTGGCATCCTGGCAACCCATTCCTATAACACCCGGTCAAAAAACAAACCGAACATGGCAGGCCAAGAATCAGATACCAGTATCATGGACCCGTCAAAAGAGGTAGACGTGGTGGATGTCAAAGCAATAAGGGAAGAGATGTATAAGTTGAGGCAGCAGATGGCCGAGATGCATCAGGCCTGGGCTAAGGGTCAGCCGGCGCCAGTTTATCCCGCCAATCCAGCATATGTCCCACCTTTGGCTCAGTCCCAGGAGCCTCCTACTGTGAATTCCTCGCCAACTTCCCTTTCTACCAACAGAGTTATGGCACCACCTCCTATCCTCCCCAAGCTCCACTACCCAAACAAAACCCTCCTCCACCAATCACCCATGTCTTTGTGGCGCCTCCACCTGCCATATTGCAAAGATCTTCCAGTGAGCCATTGTTTCAAACTCACGACAGCAAGTACTACCCTCCTGAGCCTACCTTTAAAGCTCCTGAGCCATATTCCTACACCCCTCACTTTGAGCTCCCGGTGGAAATTGACAAGCCGCTTAAGAATCCGGAACAGGAAGAGATATTTCGAAAAGTAAAAAGCCTGGAGCAATCCTTCTGGAACATGCAAGGATTGGGTGGCCAAGTCAATGTGTCCTACAAGGATTTGTGCTTGTTTCCCGATGTCCAGTTGCCAGCAGGATTCAAGCTACCCAAGTTTGACTTATATGATGGACATGGTGATCCGGTAGCCCATCTAAGGGGATTCTGCAGCAAAATGAGAGGAGCTGGGGGAAGGGACGAGTTATTAATGGCATACTTCAGTCAAAGTCTAAGTGGTGCGGCCTTGGAATGGTACACTCGACAGGATCATGCTCGATGGTACACTTGGGATGATTTGGCCCAGGCGTTTGCATGCCACTTTCAGTATAATCTCGAAAT
>NW_017679904.1:13601-15204 GCF_001879085.1 Nicotiana attenuata | reverse complement strand
GCATGGCATACCTCGATTTCCAATTTTAAAGGGAATTCAAACTAAACTTCGGAGGGCAATAAGCTATTTGTATTATCTCATATAGCTCACTTCACTAATTAATGAACCTAGTTAATTAAGAAAAAAAAGAACTATAAGGGTCCTAATTAATTCTGCAGACTTATGCAAAAACCCTACAGGTATTGTATCAAATAATTCATCGCTTAAAATTACACCAACACCAAAGACCCAACAAATGAGAGGACTGCATTTTTAGGCAACGAAACAAATCCAAAAGGGAAAGCAGTCCGTTGGAAAGCATATTCAGATTTGGGCTCAAAATGAGCCCAATTTCAATAGGAGCAAAAGCGTCCAAGGTATTGCCTATGCGCCCGTAATGGTTTTAACACCTGGGCCAACGTTGAGCCCAATACTCAGGACCAAACGATGATACTCGACCACTTATAATGCAAACTCAACAAGAGAATACGAAACATGCTACTAGACGAGCATTTTAGTTTTTGCATCTTAAAACTGAATAAATCCTAAATAGACTAAACAAACATTCTATAATTCAATCCTAAGTTTAATTGTATTCACATACCACCAATATTGACAGCGGACGTGAATGAAATTGCATAGCAGAAAATGTCCCGTGCAAGCCACATTACAAGTTTAATATGTAGAATCTAAACTACATGATTCAACCAAAATGGTTTGTTCTCGCAGTTTCATGACAGTCCTGAATTAGATACAATAGTAATGACCTACTTATTCAAGTTAGGGCTCAATCAACCAATATAACATATCCAGTTAAGAGAACAAAATCGAAACGACACTACTGAATCAACAGAACACTAATGTTATGCTTCAGTTTCTGCATTTTTTATTTCATTCTTCAAGCCAATTTCACAAACAATGGCACTCAAAAGTGTGTACCTGAATATCGAAAGAGAAAAACAAAGAGGTGAGGAATCGGTAGCCAACAACAGAATATAGAGCTCAGCAACAGGAAAACAATCAGCAACACTAAACCCAGAAAAAACAACCAATGGAACAGTAAACCAAAGCAAAACTTGAACCAGAACTTTTCAAACCATTCTTCAATCCATTCTAACCCAGGTGTAAGACTTCATCATTTCAGCAGTGTTAAACAAGTAATCAAGATCAGAAAACCAAAGACTAGGCCGATTTTTAGCAATTTTTCAACAAGGAATTGCAGGGAATTAAGGGATACTTTCAGATGCTCGGCCGTTTTGATTTTTCTGAGTTTTTTATCTCTTAAAATCTGACTTGAGAGTCAAGTTAGGATTCCTTTATAGGCAAGCTATTAGGGCAGCCCTAAGGGTTCAGTTTTTGTCCTTCAATCCTTTCTCAATTTTCATTTTTGCTACTTGGTCCCTAAATTATTGACTTGCTTGCCAAGTAAACCTGTTTTTCAGCTTCTAGGAAGCTTCCTAGGCAGTTACCCAAAGATTCCCTAAGTTAAACTACCCAAATTGCCCCTTAATGACCCTGCGATTTACCTCTCCAACCAAATACGGGTCAAGTCGACCCATTAGATTGAACCAACCCTGGGCTCAAAAAGCCATTCGAATCATTTCCCACTTGGGCCTTCTGATTT
>NW_017679904.1:0-10997 GCF_001879085.1 Nicotiana attenuata | reverse complement strand
ATGTTGGTAAAAAGGCGACTAGGGAATGGAGGCCTTATGTCTAAAAAAACTCAACTCAGGGATTGGAGCCCTAATGTTGGTAAAAAGGCGACTAGGGAATGGAGGCCTTATGTCTAAAAAAACTCAACTCAGGGATTGGAGCCCTAATGTTGGTAAAACGCGACTAGGGAATGGAGGCCCTATGTCTAAAAATCTCAACTCAGCGATTGGAACCCTAATGTTGGTAAAAGGCGACTAGGGAATGGAGGCCCTATGTCTAAAAACTCAACTAAGGGATTGGAGCCCTAATGTTGGCAAAAGGCGACTAGGGAATGGAGGCCCTATGTCTAAAAACTCAGCTCAGGGATCGGAGCCCTAATGTTGGTAAAAAGGCGACTAGGGAATGGAGGTCCTATGTCTAAAAATCTCAACTCAGGGATTGGAGCCCTAATGTTGGCAAAAAGGCGACTATGGAATGGAGGCCCTATGTCTAAAAATCTCAACTCAGGGATTGGAGCCCTAATGTTGGTAAAAGGCGACTAGGGAATGGAGGCCCTATGTCTAAAAACTCAACTCAGGGATTGGAGCCCTAATGTTGGTAAAAGGATAAGAACTGATATTGAGCATTCTAAGCTACCATTTTTGTTTTGGATTTTTCTCTTTATTTCTCTATTCTTTTCATTTTTTTCATTTTTCATTTCAATTTTGTTTCAATAAAATGCTGGAAAGAATTTTGGAGGAATACTTCCCTTTTGGGTTGATTATCAAAGTTGTTTCTAGCTTTTGCACATCTTTTCCTTTTGATTGCACCTGCTTTTGCACGGTTGCTTTGGCTGCACCTGTTTTAATTTTTCAAATAAAGAACAATTGTCAGTTTGAAACGGTGGTTGGTTTTGTGGCCTTGATTGTCTCAATCACTTGATCTCGGCCCATCCTTTTGGTGAGAACCTCTGCTGCTTGCTAGTTTTTCTGAAGATTGATCTCTCTTTCAAAACTGAGGAACTCAATTTTTCGAGATTTCTCATGATGGCTTACCCGTATGAGGCTTTGGCCTTTTTACTTCATTTTGCCTCTAAGGGCTCTTGACTTCGGATTTTTTTTCCCTTTTCAATAACTTTGATTTCAGAGCATCGGCCATCATGGCCAGTCAGGGTCGACTTGATGCACCCGCTGAGGCTGGGTACTTTTCTTTGGCTTTTGTTAGGCAGAACCCTGTAAAACCAATCATGCCACATTTTCTTTGTATTAGTTTCGGAAACAGAGTTAGACCGAAAAGGATTCAAGGAAAAGTAAATAGGAGGTAAGAAAATGAATTTAAAGAGAAGTGTCCCTTTCGGGGAGGAGGGAAGGACTTATCTGGGGGTGCATGCAGACTTCAATAGACATGACATGCTTCTTGACTGAATGCCCGATCCGCACAACCATCCCAACTTCTCATAAACTCGTTGTGACCCATATTTCCGAACCGAGAAACCTTGCCAGGACTCCAATGGTGGTGACGGGTGTTTTCTTTTCGATCGACGGCGCCCTTTGCGGGTTTTCGCCAATCGACTTCTCTCGTTTCTCTTCTCACCCTCGCCTGATAGTGATCTTTACGAGTTTTCACTAACCAGGTTCTCTAATTTTTAATTTCTCTGCTCACCATTGCCTTATGGTGCCCGTAGGTTTTCACCAGTAAGACTCTCTCATTTTATTTCTCTTTTCTTGATTGTATCGGATCCGAGCAATTGTATTCTCTGATTTCGACAACCTTTTGCCGATTGATCGGAAGGACTTGAACAAGGTTTGGGTCAAAATAATTTGGACTGAATTACAACTTTGGAACCGTTCGGGCGGGATCGCCGCCGAACCATTATAACATCTGCCCCAGTTTTGCTTTTTTGGGGAAAACTGGATTTTTATTTTGTTGTGACTGAACCCCATAGATAGGCTGCCTACGTATCCTTTCGGAATCATGTCAAACGTAGTTCAGGAAAAACATTTTTTTTCTTCTTTTTTTTCGTCTCTTTTTTATTTCAATTTCTTTGTCTTTTCTTCCCCTTTTTTTGTATATTTTTTTTCATTTAATTTTTCAATCTCTTTTTTTTTCCAATAACACTTTTAGGTTCCAAAGAGGGTAGTCAAAGAAGAGTAACCAACTTAAAGGGTTTGCAAAAGGTTGATAGTGTTTGGGTAGCGAGAATGAAAGCCTTCGTCATCCCAATTAGATAATGTTGTCACTGCAGAAAGCCTAAATATAGTACCTTTTCACTACGTCTGCATTCACAGCTGCTTCGGGATCATTTCCTTCGACATCTCCCAAGTATAATGCCCCTATTGGCAATATCTTTCTGATGATATACGGGCCTTTCCAATTAGGAGCGAATTTTCCTTTCGCTTCCTGATGATGGGGGAGAATGCGCCTTAACACGAGTTGCCCCACTTCGAAATTCCTGGGCCGCACTTTCTTGTTGTAGGCACGGGCCATTCTTTGTTGGTACAACTGCCCGTGGCAGACCGCAGCCATTCGCCTTTCATCAATCAAGGTCAACTATTCCAGACGGGTCTTGACCCACTCGTTGTCTTCGATTTCAGCTTCAACAATGATCCGGAGAGAAGGGATTTCAACTTCTACGGGTATTACAACTTCAGTGCCATAGACCAAAAGGTATGGGGTTGCTCCGACCGATGTGCGCACCGTAGTGCGATATCCCAACAACGCACAAGGCAACTTTTCATGCCACGCCTGGAGCTTTGAATCATCTTTCTCAAATCCTTTTTGATGTTCTTGTTTGCTGCTTCGACGGCGCCATTGGCTTTAGGTCGATAAGGAGTAGAGTTCTTATGCGTTATTTTGAATTGTTCGCATATCTCCTCCATCAAACGACTGTTCAAGTTTGCAGCATTATCTGTGATGATAGTTGCAGGAATGCCAAAACGGTAGATAAGATTGGAGTGCACGAAATCTACCACAGCTTTCTTGGTGACGGATTTGAGAGTGATGGCTTCAACCCACTTTGTGAAATAGTCAAATGCGACCAGTATGAATCGCTGCCCATTTGAGGCTTTCGGCTCGATTGGCCCAATGACGTCCATGTCCCAAGCAAAAAATGGCCAAGGCGCTGACATGGGATGCAGTTCTGTGGGAGGTGCATGAATCAAATCACCGTGCACCTGACACTGATGACATTTCCGAACAATACTGAAGCAGTCTTTTTCCATGGTCATCCAGTAATAACCCGCTCGAAGGATTTTCTTTGCCAAAACATACCCGTTCATGTGGGGTCCGCACACTCCTGCGTGCACTTCATACATAATTCTTCTGGCCTCTTCGGCATAACACATCTTAACAAGTTGAGATCCGGGGTCCTTTTGTACAAGACATCACCACTCAAGAAAAAAACATTTGCGTGCCGTCTAATGGTTCTCTTTTGGTCTCCACTGGCTTGCTCGGGGTATTCTTTAGTTTTCAGAAATCTTTTGATGTCATGATACCATGGCTGTATATTTGGTTCTACCTCAACTGTATTACAGTAACCGTGACTTTACCTGATTTGGATTTCCAAGGGATCAATGTGGGCATTGCCTGGGTAGGGCAACATCGAGGCTAAAGTGGCGAGTGCATCAGCTAGTTCATTGTGACAACGAGGGATGTACCTGAACTCTATTGACTTGAATCGCTTGCTGAGATCTTCCACATGTTGCCGATAGGGAATAAGTTTGACATCTCGAGTCTCCCATTCTCCTTGGGCTTGTCAGATAATCAGATCCGAATCTCTCATGATTAACAATTCTCCGACATCTTGGTCGATTGCCATGTTCATACCCATAATGCAGGCTTCAACTCGGCAGTGTTGTTTGTGCAGAAAAATCGAAGTCGGGCTGTGGTTGGATAATGCTGACCAGTGGGCGAGATCAAGATTGCCCCAATTCTAATGCTTTTTGCGTTTACCGCTCCATCAAAGATCATTTTCCAAGCATTAGTATCTTCGGATATTTCCTCGACCGAATTTACCTCTTCATCCGGGAAGTAGGTGCTCAAAGGTTGGTATTCATCATCAACCGGGTTTTCAGCCAAATAATCCGCTAAAGCCTGGGCTTTCATCGCCGTGCGGGTGACATAGACTATGTCAAGTTCAGTGAGCAGGATCTGCCATTTTGCTAATCTCCCAGTGGGCATCGGCTTCTGGAATATGTATTTTAAAGGATCCAACCTGGCTATGAGGTAAGTGGTATGGGCTTGCAAATAATGTCTCATCTTCTGAGCGACCCAAGTTAAAGCGCAACAACTTCTTTCCAATAAAGTGTACTTGGCTTCATAACTGGTAAACTTCTTGCTCAGATAGTAAATGGCCTGCTCTTTCTTTCCGGTCACATCATGTTGCCCGAGGACACAGCCGAAAGAATTTTCCAAGACTGTCAGATACAAGAACAGAGGCCTCCCTGGCTCAGGCGGGACCAAGACTGGCGGATTAGACAGATATTCCTTGATTTTGTCAAAAGCTTCTTGACATTCGTCTGTCCATTTGATTTCCGCATCTTTCTTCAATAACTTGAATATGGGTTCACACGTGGATGTCAATTGAGCAGTGAACCGGCTGATGTAGTTCAATCTACCCAATAAGCTCATCACATCCTTTTTGGTTCTCGGAGGAGGCAAATCCAAAATAGACTTTATCTTAGTTGGGTCTAACTCGATGCCCCTCCTACTGACTATGAATTGTAAGAGTTTGCCGGACGGTACCCCAAATGCACACTTAGCTGGGTTTAGCTTCAAATCATATTTGCGTAGCCGCTCAAAGAATTTCCTCAATTCCCGAACATGGTCGTCCTGAGTCTTGGATTTGATAATCACGTCATCCACATACACCTCTATCTCTTGGTGCATCATATCATGAAAAATGGCGGTCATGGCCCTCATGTAGGTTGGCCCAGCATTCTTCAGACCAAAAGGCATGACTCTGTAATAGTATGTGCCCCAGGGTGCAGTAAAAGTTGTCTTTTCTGCATTCTTTTCATCCATCAACACCTGGTGATATCCTGTGTAACAATCCACGAAGGACTGTATCTCATGTTAGGCGCAGTTATCAACAAGGATGTGGATGTTCGGTAGCGGGAAATTATCCTCAGGACTTGTTTTGTTCAAATCTCTGTAATCCACACACACTCGGGTTTTCCCATCTTTCTTTGGCACTGGAACTACATTGGATAACCATGTGGTGTACCAAACCACTCGGATCACCCCTGCTTTCAACTGTTTCGTGACCTCTTCTTTAATCTTCTCATTGATATCAGTTTTAAACTTTCTTTGCTTTTGCTGGAAAGGGGGATAATCGGGGTAAGTCGACAACTTATGAACAACCAAATCAACACTTAGCCCTGGCGTGTCGTCATATGACCAAGCAAACACATCTTTGAACTCAAACAAGAGTTGGATTAATGCGTCCCGTGTTTTTCCATCTGTGTGAATGCTTATCTTGGTTTCCCTGATTTCTTCAGAACTACCCAAATTAACCGGCTCAGTATCATTTAAGTTCGGCTTAGGTTTATTCTCAAATTGTTCCAACTCTCGATTTATTTCCCTAAAAGCCTCTTCTTCATCATATTCCGGTTCTTGGTTCATTATTTCACAGTTAGACAGCGTGCTTGGATCTGGACATGAAGTCCGCAAGTATGTCATGTTATTTAAAGCCGCATTATTAGAACTGAAAGAAGAAATAAAAATAACAAAAATCAGAAGGAATAAAGAAAGATAAACGATGAAATATTGATTTCATTTCATTGAATTTGGAAGATAACAGGGTTTACATCGGAATTTAAAAAGACATGAAACTAAATAAAACATCCGAGTTACACCCTGGAATAACTCGTGATGCAGAAAAAGTGGCAGGACAGGTCTACCGGGACTCCCGCCTGATTGGGAATGGTGTAGCCTTCCAATTCTGCAGCTTGGCATTAGGTCCCATATACAGCACCTCAGGGTGCTTGAGCCTTCCCCTGGTTGAACCATATGGGTTTCGTACAACATCTGCCTCATAGCCCCACAAATTTCTTCAATTTACTCGGCCGTAAAGGCCTCATCTTCTTCTTCTTCATTGTATTTGGGCTTGACAAATATTTTATACAGATGCAGCACTGGCTGAGGCAAGACCCAACCATCATTCTTTCTACCATCCGCCCATTTTATAACAGCCGGTGTGGGTCGGAAACCTACCCCAAAGAACTTTTCGCTGGCAGTCAAGGTGATAGGTTCAGCTATTCCTTGCAATGATTTCCCGAGCCCCTTCACAGGTTTGAAGCCATGCCTGATCATTTCCTTGGCAACCATGATTGATGCATTTGAAAGGAAGGGTTGAGGGCAAGGATTTCCTTCTTTGCACTGGTCTGTAACCACGATCTCAAAAGCCTGATAGACTACGTGTTCACTCCCCTCTCTTGCTTCAAGACACGGGACTGACGGGTCCCGGTAAATCGATTGTTCATCCTCCTCGTGGACCACAATCTCTTGATCCTCATGCTCAAATTTCACCATCTGGTGAAGAGTAGAAGGTACAGCCCCCGCTGCATGAATCCACGGCCTCCCCAAAAGAAAGTTGTAGGAAGTGTCCATGTCCAAAACCTGGAAGGTTACTTCGAAGTCTACTGGGCCGATGGTTAGGATCAGATCAATCTCTCCTATTGTGTCCCTTTTTATGCCATCAAAGGCACGTACAGAGACATTGTTGGGTCGGATTCTCTCGGTACCAATTTCCATGTGTTGCAAAGTTGAGAGTGGGCAAATATCTACCCCAGAACCACCGTCCAACATAACCTTTTTAACATAATACCCTTCGCATTTGACTGTCAGGTGAGGGCTTTGTTGTGTGCGGCCCCTTCTGGGGGCAAATCATTTTTGCTGAAGGAGATTTGGTTGACTGCAAAAAATCTTTCTGCCATTCTCTCCAACTGCTCTACAGTGGTCTCAACGGGCACATATGCTTTGTTGAGAGTCTTGATCAATATCTTTTGATGTTCAGTGGAGTTCATCAACAAAGATAACAGAGAGACTTGTGCGGGAGACTTCCGAAGTCGGTCGATTATCTCATAATATGCCATTTTCATCTTTTGAAAGAACGCCTCTGCTTCTTCGGCACTCACCGGCTTCTTAGGTGGGAAGCGCTTTCTCGTGGCATTGTTCACCTCTTCCAAATTGAAATACTTCTCAACCGGGTTATTTTCTTGAATTTCTCCCGAGATCTCTTTGCCTTTGTAAGTCACCACTGATTTGTTGTAGTTCCAGGGTACAACGGCAGGATCTGTCATGGGCTTTTGTGGTGTGCGGCCAATAACCACGGGCTCACTCAACCTTGGTGGATTTATTGGCCCCCGCATCACGTAAGTCCCCTTCGGCACATACATTTGGGTTGTCTTGTTTAGCTCAAACCTCCTGGGAGGACTCAATGACATCTATTTTTCTTTACGGCCTCGAGGGACATAGAGAACATCATCTTTGGGGAGCGCTGCCCCAGTTTCAACTTCCATTTTCTTCTCCAACTTCTGAGGGGTGGTTTTGTTCTTTTTCTCCCCCTTGTCTTGCCTTGGGAAAGCTTTTGGCTTCTTTCCTACGTCAGCTATGGCAATGATGGCCTTCAATGCTGGGTCAAACTCTTTATCCTCACAAATCATTCCGATTACCGGCCCGTTGTTATGGGCAGGTAGTGGGTTGTTGGTTACATTGGGAATATCTTCATCCCTTAGCACTATTTTCCTTTGTTCTATTAGGTTCTCGACGGCCCTCTTCAGAGTCCAACAATCATCTGTGTCGTGCCCTTCTGCCCCCGAGTGGTAGGCGCATCGTGCACCAGCTCTGTAAGCGGGCGATGTCGGGTTCTGCCTGGTTTGGGGAACGGGCTGCAGTAAGCCTATTTGAACAAGTTTTAGGAACAGGCTGGAATAGGATTCACCGATAGGTGTGAAATTTGGCCTCTTGGGTGGTTCACGGGCATGGAAATTGTTTTGTGGAGGCCGGGGGTTGTAGTGAGTTTGGTAAGGAGGTTGGTTTTTTGGGAATGGAGCTTGGTTTCGATTGGCTTGTTGTTGTGGCCTGACATAAGGTTGAGCATTCATTACCGTGTATGGCTGAGGAACATAGGTCACATCTTGGTGGGGGTAATAGTGTTGCGGGGTTCTTTCGGAGAAAAGGGATCTGGGAGTACGGTGTTTTCTTGCACTCGACGCTGCCATTGATGTTTCTTCCTTTTTCTTTCTATTTGATATTCCTCCAGACCCACCCTGGATGGCTTGGGAGGTAGCCCTTATAGAAGATTGGCTCAAAATTCGACCTGTCTTCAAACCATTTTCAACCATTTCGCCAATCTTAATGGCTTCAGCGAACGGCTTACCCGTTGCGGACATCATGTTTTGGAAGTTATCATCCTCTTAGGCTTGGAGGAAAACCGTGACCATTTCAATCTCATCCATTGGAGGCTTTACCCTGGAGGCCTGCTCACACCATTTAACAGCGTACTCTAGGAAGCTTTCCGAGGATTTCTTCTTTAGATTTGTCAATGAGTTCCTATCCGGAGCAATATCAATGTTGTACTGAAACTGCCTGACGAAATATCGAGCAAGATCATCCCAGATGTGCCAGCGGGATATATCTTGGTCCATGTACCATTCAGATGCGATACCAACCAAACTTTCTCCAAAGTAGGCCATGAGGAGTTCTTCCTTTCCACCGGCTCCTCGCAGTTGGTTGCAATATCTCTTGAGATGAGCAAAGGGGTCCGTGCCCATCATACTTCTCAAATTTTGGGGTTTTAAATCCCAGTGATAGATGCACATGAGGTAACATACATAAGTCGGCATAAGATACACTTTTCTGTCCACTCAAGCCTTGTATGTTTTTAAGACTTTGTTTCATACTCCTCATCTTTCTCGCAATCTCTTCTTGCTCAGGAGTTTTGGTGGCCCTTTCTTGCCCCGTAGTGAACTCATACCGGGGTGGTTGAGAGTAAGTATAGGTGGGAAGTTGTGTTGGTTCCAATGGGAAGGATGGTGTTTGGAAGGTGAAAGCTGATGGGTCAAAGCTAGGCCTGGGCAGTGTAGGCTGTGCCGTAGCCGAGCAAGGTGGAGCGGTAAAGATATTTGAAGCTGCACCGGACATTAACACCTGGGGGCGAACCTCAGAAGGTGTTCCCACAAAATGAGCTGAGATAGTAGGGTGTCCTAGCGGTGTATTTGGGTGACTGATCGGGACATTGGAGGTACCGCTTGCTCTAGGAAAGAGTTCAGGGAATCCCGGGATTGCGCTTGGTGGCTCTCTTCCATTTGCCCAAGCGTCCCACATTTCCATAACACGGAGACGCAGGATTCTATTTTCTTCGGCAGCCGAGATCGGACTATCCTTCATGATGGGAATCGTTCGGACTATCTTCTGAAATTGGGATACCCGAGATCGGACTATCCTTCATGATGGGAATCGTTGGCAGAGTCACTTCTAAAGACATTTTAGTGCTTCCTTTCGACCTCGTAAAGTATGGGTGCGAAGCCAGATTACCACAAAAACCAACCACCGTACTATAAAAACCTGGACTGGAATCACAGCAACAAAACGATTAGCTTGAAACAAATAACACATAGGTAATCGCACGTTAGGGGTGTGATGCACCTATACAGTTAAATGTGTTTCTACATATTTGCAACGGTTTCATGTTTCATCCCGGCTTTACTTATTCTTCCCGATTCTTCTTTTTTTTCGCTTTCAAACTTCCACTCTTTCCTTTTCATCTCTTTTCTTGCTCTCTTTTTCTCATTTTTCTTCGGCTCTTTTTTTTGGGTTTTTCTTTTGGGTCTTTCCTTTCACATTATTCTCTTATTTGGGTTATTTACAAAAATCGTGATCGGATCCAATAAGGATTGCCTACGTATCACGACGCCGCGTGAATCAGATCATTACGTATTTCAAGAAAAAAATGCGGAAAATAAAGAAACAATTTTTTTTTTGGGAATTTTCGATTTTCATTAATAAAAACTCCTAAACTTTCTATTACAAAAGACTTCAAACTACTCATTTTCTTGGAATATAAGACTATAACCAGACTCAAAATAAACCAAAATACAGACTCGATAAATGAAAAATCAAGAATACATTAAGGCTTCGACTCCTGGGGCCCTTGGGACATCATTCAGTCTCGCCACGGGCCTACGTGATCCCCTTGAAGCCGCTCCAAATCGCTCATTATCTGGCGGGCAAATGTCATCACTGCAGCGAAGAAAGTGGTTCGAGTCATGTCCTCACATGCTTGGCATTTCGTAACAATGTAATCGGTAATGGCTCTAACCCTCTCTCGGATTATGCCCTTTTGCTGAAGCAGACGCCCGACCTGCTGATTCCTGGCTTCTAATACCTTAGTGTCGTGATGGTTTTGATTTTGCAACTGTTGCATTTCTTCCTCCATCTGAGCCATCAAAGCATAGAGATGTTCCCTATCAGCTTTAAAGTCCTTGGCCTGCTTGGCCGCCTCATTCTCAAGGGTAGTTAACTTTCTCCTCAGATTGGTGATTGTCCCTTCATATTTTCTTTTCATTTGTTGCATAAACTGTGCCCGCCCTTCTGCATTCTTTGCCAATTGGGCCCGGACTTTTGCTAGACTGGCTTCAGACTTTTCTAAGTCATCTTGACACTCAAGTGCTTTCTTTCTCGAACTGCTTATAAGCCTTTCATCCGCTCGGCTTCTTTCCGGGTTTCTAGCAGCTATTCTCGTTTTCTGGATTTGAGCTTTGAGGGCTTCATTTTCCTGAGTTAGCTTTTCCTTTTCCCTTTCATCTGCGGCAGCCTGGATACTGTTGCCAAACTTGAGGTCCCTGAATTGTCTCTTTAATTTACTTATTTTGGCCCTATAGCTTTCCTCTCTTGCCAACCAGCCCCACTGCTCCTGCGGCTCGTTAGTGAATTATTGAACATGTGGTCGCTTAGCAGGTCTCTCAGGAATCTGAAACCTTTTACCGAACCAAATAATGTACTTGGGGTCTACCTCACCTCTAGCTAGATCCCGCAC
>NW_017679903.1:0-15204 GCF_001879085.1 Nicotiana attenuata | reverse complement strand
TGCCAATTGCTTGTGATTGTTGCTTGGTGAGGAGAGTGTAAAGCACGAAGGGTGATGCCGTGCACGATAATTGTGAGAGAGTGTTAAAGCACGAAGGGTGATGCCGTGCACGATATTTGTGAGAGAGTGTTAAAGCACGAAGGCTGATGCCGTGCACTTGTCTTTGATTTCCTGATTTTTTATGATAACTGAGTTATGGTTTCTCTACATTTAACTGTTGGTTTTCTTTGATACTTCTTGTTCCCGCAGCATGATTTTCCCTTCCTATCTTTAATTGTAAAGTTTGCCTTTATTTTTCGCGGTATATGATTTAACTGCACAGGTTTACTTGGTAGTCTGGTCCTAGCCTCGTCACTACTTCGCCTAGGTTAGGCTAGGCAATTACCAGCACATGGGGTCGGACCTTAGCTTTGGGTCGCTGCCTTCAATCCATTCGGAGACCCGAGGTAGTCCTGCAGGCGTCTGCATGCCTTGGCATCTCCTTCTATCCCTTAATTCTGTTTCTTTTATGTATTTCAGAGACATCGTTGTAATTATCTTTCGGGCCCTTATTTGAAGTATTCTTAGACAGTTGTGAAATTGTGACACCAGTTCTGGGTAATCTATGTTTAAGGAATTGTATAGGTAATATTTAAATTGCAATAATTTGTTCTTCCGCTAATTTAATTCCGCTGATTATATAACGTTGATTCATAACTGTTAAAGGATTAAAAATGAGAAAAAGGTAAATAGTTGAAATAATTGGCTTGCCTAGCTTTCACCAGTAGGCACCATCACGACTCCCGAGGGTGGGAAATCCGGGTCGTGACAAGTTGGTATCAGAGCTCTAGGTTACTTAGGTCTCACAATTCACGGACAAGCTTAGTAGTGTCTGAGGGATCGGTACGGAGACGTCTGTATTTATCCCCCAGAGGCTACAAAGTTAGGAAAACATTCACTTCTCTTCTTCTCTGTCGTGCGATTTAGTTATCTCACTGCTTAATTGAGACTTCTGCTCTTGTCCTTCCGCGAAAGGCGAGGTCACGTACAGCTTCCTCCGCCGAGCAGCATCACAGACCGGTGATAGATCAGCTACGTCTTCGGAGGCTTTGTGGCGGTTGGACATGTTCACCAAGCTCTTCACTACCACTTACAGTGGTGCATCTTCTAAGGATCCCCAGGATTATTTAGACAGCTGTCATGAGGTTCTTAGGGACATGGGGACGGTGGAGACCAATGGGGTTAACTTTGCTGCTTTTCGTTTGTCTGGATCCGCCAAGGCTTGGTGGAGAGATTCTTGTTTGGCTAGACGAGCCGGGTCACCAGCTTTGACTAGGGATCAGTTTTTTCAGCTACCCCTGGAGATGTTTCTTCCTATCACTTAGAGGGAGGACTAGCGGAGGCAGTTTGAGCGTCTCTAGTAGGGTTCCATGACTGTTACTTAGCGCGAGACCAGGTTTATTTATTTGGCCCAGCATGCTCTTCTTATACTTCCCACTGAGAGAGAAAGAGAGTGAGGAGGTTCATTGAGGGACTCGTTCAGCCCGCTCAGCCAGCTAGAGGTGGAGGTCCGGCCGCTAGAGGTGGAGGCCAGCTAGCAGCAGGTCATCCCAGAGATGTAGTTCAGAGTTGTGGGGACCAGCCCCGATGTTATGTTCTTCCAGCGAGGCCTGAGGCTAAGGCTTCCGACACAATTATCAGATGTGTTGTTCTGGTTTGTAGTAGAGATGCTTCAGTTCTATTTGATCCAGGATCTACATACTCCTATGTGTCTACACCGGTGGATGATTCTATTTTGGTAGATCGTGTTCATCGTTCATATATAGTTGTGATTGGGAGTCTTGCGACTCGAGTAGATTTGTTACTTTTGGATATGGTTGATTTTGATGTCATATTGGAGATGGACTGGTTAACACCTTACCACGCTATCTTGGATTGTCATGCCAAGACTGTGACCTTAGCATTGCTGGGTTTGCCTCGTTTAGAGTGGAGAGGGACTCCTGGTCATTCTACCCGTCGTGTTATCTCATATATGAAGGCTCGGCGTATGGTCGAGAAGGGGTGTTTGGCTTATTTGGCATATGTTTGTGATTCTAGTGCTGAGGTTCCTTCTATAGATTCTGTGCCTGTTGTTTGTGAGTTTCCTGAGGTTTTCCCTTCAGACCTGCCGGGTATGCCACCCGACAGGGATATTGACTTTTGCATTGATTTGGCTCCGGGCACTCAGCCCATTTCTATTCCGCCGTATCATATGGCCCCGCCTGAGTTGAAAGAATTGAATGAGCAGTTGTAGGTCTCGCTTGATAAGGGCTTTATTAGGCCCAGTGTCTCGCCTTGGGGTGCGACGGTGTTGTTTGTTCAGAAGAAGGACGGATCGATGAGGATTTGTATAGATTACCGGCAATTGAACAAGGTCACAATCAAGAATAAGTACCCATTGCTGCGGATTGATGATTTGTTTGACCATCTTGAGGGTGCCCATGTGTTTTCTAAGATCGACTTGAGATGTGGCTACCATCAGTTGAGGATTAGGGCATCCAATGTCCCTAAGACAGCTTTCCGCACACGGTACATGCATTATGAGTTCTTGGTGATGTCGTTTGGATTGACAAATGCCCTAGCAGCTTTCATGGATTTGATGAACCTAGTGTTCATTTCTTATTTGGATTCCTTCGTGATCGTCTTCATTGATGATATTTTGATTTATTCCCGCAGCCGGGAGGAGCATGAGCAGCATTTGAGAGTGGTTCTTCAGACTTCAAAAGACAATCAGTTATATGCTAAGTTTTCGAAGTGTGAGTTCTGGTTGTGTTCAATTACATTCCTGGGTCACATTGTTTCAGCAGAGGGTATTCAGGTGGATCCGAAGAAGATAGAGGCAGTCAAGAATTGGCTCCGGCCCACATCAGCTACAGAGGTCCGGAGTTTCTTGGGTTTGGCGGGCTATTACCGTCGTTTGTGGAGGGGTTTTTTATCTATTGCAGCCCCGATGACCAGGTTGACTCAGAAGGGTGCCCAGTTTAGATGTCGGACGAGTGTGAGGCGAGCTTTCAGAAGCTCAAGACAACTTTGACTACAGCGCCAGTGTTGGTTTTGCCCACAGGTTCAAGGCCATATACAGTTTATTATGACGCATCTCGTATTGGACTTGGTGCGGTGTTGATACAGGATGGCAATGTCATTGCTTATGCTTGACGTCAGTTGAAGGTTCATGAGAAGAACTATCCAGTCCATGATTTGGAGTTAGCAGCCATTGTTCACGCGCTGAGGATTTAGAGGCACTATTTATATGGCGTGTCATGTGAGGTGTTCACGGATCACAAGAGTTTGCAATACTTGTTCAAGGAGAAGGAGCTAAACTTGAGGCAGTGAAGGTGGTTGGAGCTACTGAAAGACTATGATGTCACAATCTTATATCATTCGGGAAAGGCCAATGTGGTGGCCGATGCTTTGAGTAGGAATTCAGCAAGTATGGGCAGTCTTGCGTATATTCCAGTTGGTGAGAGACCGCTTGCTTTGGATGTTCAGTCTTTGGCCAATCAGTTCGTGAGGTTGGATGTCTCTGAGCCCAGCCGTGTGTTAGCTTGCACAGTCGCTCGTTCTTCATTATTGGAGCGCATTCGAGATCTGCAGTATGATGATCCCCATTTGTGTGTCCTAAAGGACACGGTACGGCACGGAGGTGCCAAGCAGGTTACAGTTGGAGATGATGGAGTTTTGAGGATGTAGGGTCGTATTTGTGTGCCTAATGTGGGTGGACTTCGAGAGTTGATTCTAGAGGAGGACCATAGTTCCTAGTACATTATTCATCCGGGTGCCGCTAAGATGTGTCAAGATTTCCGGCACCATTCTTGGTGGAGGTGAATGAAGACGGATATTGTTGCGTATGTGGCTCAGTGTTTGTAATGTCAACAAGAAAAGTACGAGCATCAGAGACCTGGTGGTTTGTCTTAGAGGATTGAGCTTCCCTAGTGGAAGTGGGAGCGTATCACTATGGACTTTATTGTTGGAATCCCACAGACTCATAGCAAGTTCGACGCGGTATGGGTTATTGTTGATAGGCTGATCAAGTCAGCGCATTTCATTCCTGTGGCAGTCTCCTATTCTTCTAAGAGGTTAGTTGAGATCTATATCCGCGAGATTGTTCATCTTCATGGTGTGCCCGTGTCTACCATTTCTGATCGAGGTACACAGTTCACCTCACATTTTCGGAGAGCAGTTCAGCGTGAGTTGTCACACAGGTTGAGTTGAGCACAACATTTCATTCTCAGACGGACGGGCAGTCCGAGCGTACTATTCATATTTTGGAGGATATGCTCTGAGCTTGTGTTATTGACTTTGGAGGCTCGTGGGATCAGCTTTTGCCTTTAGCGGAGTTGCCTACAATAACAGTTACCAGTCGAGCATTCAGATGGCCCCTTATATGGTAGGCGGCATTGATCGCCGGTTGGGTGGTTTGAGCCGGGAGAGGCTCGGTTGTTGGGTACGAATCTAGTACAGGATGCCTTGGACAAGGTCGGGATAATTCAGAATAGGCTTCGTACAGCTCAGTCCAGGCAAAAGAGTTATGCCGACCGTAAGGTTCGTGAGGTGGCATTCATGGTCGGCGAGCGGGTGTTGCTTCGGGTGTCGCCTATGAAGGGCGTGATAAGATTTGGAAAGAAGGGAAAGCTTAGCCCTAAGTTCATTGGCCCGTTTGAGATTCTTGATCGAGTGGGAGAGGTGGCTTACAGACTTGCGTTGCCTCCGAGTTTATCAGCCGTGCATCCAGTGTTTCCTGTGTCCATGCTTCGGAAGTATCACAGCGATCCATCCCTCGTGTTAGGCTTCAGCACTGTCCAGTTGGACAAGGACGTGTCCTATGAGGAGGAGCCGGTAACTATTCTAGACCGACAGGTTCGTCAGTTGAGATCGAAGAGTTTCCCTTCAGTTCGTGTTCGGTGGAGAGGCCAGCCTGTTGAGACATCGACTTGGGAGTCTGAGTCCGATATGCAGAGCCGTTATCCCCATGTTTTCTCTGACTCAGGTACTTCCTTCTTATGTCCGTTCGAGGACGAACGATTATTTTAGAGGTGGAGAATGTGATGACCCGAAGCGTTATCACTTGTTTTGGAAATAAATTCTGCATTTCGAGGCCTTAAAACCTCCTTTTGTCTCACCTCGATTTGCATGCGCAGTTCGGGCGTGTATCCGAAAAGCCATTATGTAAAAATTTGTGAAAAATGATGAATTTTGCTTTTAAAATGAATTTGGGTTGACTTCGATCAACATTTTGGGTAAACGGACCCTGACCCGTGATTTGGCGGTCCCGGAGGGTTCGTAGGAAAATATGGGACTTGGCCGTATGCCCGAAATCGAATTCCGAGGTCCCAAGCCCGAGAAATGAATTTTTGAATAAAATTATTTAACTGAAATTCGTAGAGTTTTTGGAAATTTGAATGTAATTGAGTTTGATGGTATCGGGCCTGTATTTTGGTTCCGAAGGCCGGTGCAGGTCTTATATGTGATTTAAGTTGAGCCTGTAAAATTACGTAAGAAACAGACTTGATATGAAGTGAATTGGACCTTCGGTTGTTAAAATTTGAACTTAAGAGTTCATGAGATTTTTCTTTGATTTGATGCTAAATTCATAATTATTGATGTTATTTTGATGATTTGATCGCACAAGCAAGTCCGTATGATGTTTTTGGACTTGCGTGCATGTTTGTTTTGGCTCGAGTGAGTTTTGGATAGGCCACGGAGTGAAATTTAGACTTCGAAAATTGCTGTTGTGTTGTAGGTCTGCAGGCTTCGCAATTGCGAAGCCTGGCTAAATGCGATATTTGTATCGCAAATGTGAAGATTGCCTGGGATGCCTTGGTCGCAAATGCGACGTATTTATCGCAAATGCGTCGTATATATCGCAATTGCGATATCGCAAATGCGGAAGCTGCTTCGTAAATGCGAAAAGAGCAGGAATCCTCAGGGTTTGCAAATGCGAACCCCTGATCGCAAATGCAATGAAAGCAGGTTTCTTAAGGGGTCGCAATTGCGAACCCTGGTCGCAATTGCGACATCAGAGACCTGCTAAAATGAATTTCAGACGGGATTTCAACTATTTTTACAACCTTTTCAAAACCTAAACACCTTTGGGCGATTTTTCAAAGACAGCTACTCTTCCAAATTGATTGTAAGTCATTTCTAACTCGTTTTCTTCAATCTTTAACATCTTTTTCACATGATTTCAACTTAAATCAAGTGTTTTCATGGGGAAATTGGGTGTTTTGGGTAGAACTTAGGGTTTTCAAATTTTGGGGATTTGGACCTCGATTTGAGGTCCGATTTCAGAACAAATTATATATTTGGGTTCGTGGGTGAATTGGTAATCGGGTATTGGTTCGAACCTCGGATTTATACCATGTGGGCCCGAGGTCGATTTTTGGCTTTTTGGGAAAAACATTAGAAAACCTATTTTCATGCATTAGAATTGATTCATTTAGCATTTATATAGTTAAGTAACTCGTGGCTAGATACAAATGAATTGGTGGTGGAATCAAGAGGTAAAGCGGTAATTGAGGCTCGAATTGTGTTCGTGGCATCGAGGTAAGTGTTTGGTCTAACCTTAGCTTGAGGGATTAGGAGTCGTGTCTTATTTGCTATGTGTTAATTGTTGAGTACGACGCATAGGCATGCTGACGAGTATCTATACGTTGGTGTCAAGCATGCCCGTGAGTCTGATACTATGATTAATGTGACTCCGTTTTGTATTATTCATGCTTTGTGTGATGATTTCCATTCTTGAACGAGGCTTGTGGAAGTAATATTGGTAATTGAACATTGGAGAGCGTTGGCTCAAGTTGTAAAATGATTTGTGGAAGTAATATTGGTAATTGAATATTGAATAGCGTTGGCTCAAGTTGTAAAATGATTCGTGGAAGTATTATTGGCAATAGAACATTATAGAGCATTGGCTCCAGTTGTGAATTGAGTTGTGAAGTAAATGTGAAAAAGAGAAGAGGATTATGATATTGTCTCCCTTGACGGGATGTTATTGCTTTTAATGTTATCTCCCTTGCCGGGATGTTATTGCTTTTAATGTTATCTCCCTTACCGAGATGTTGTTGCTTTTAAAGGTTTTCTCCCTTGCCGGGATGTTGTTGCTTTTGATATTGTTTCCCTTGCCGGGATTTTTATTGTGGTTTTCTTTATTTCCTTGCCCTTATTGTTTGTGATTGTTGTTTGGGTGAGGAGAGAGTGTTAAAGCACGAAGGGTGATGTCGTGTATGATATTTGTGAGAGTGTGTTAATGCACGAAGGGTGATGCCGTGCCGCACGATGTACCATTCTGTGCCTTTGTATGAGTGATTATGCACGAAGGATCATTCCGTGCCATGATTATGTGAGATAAAAGCACGAAGGGTGATGCTGTGCCGATTATATTGATTCTAATATGAGGACGAGAGTAAAAGCACGAAGGGTGATGCCGTGCACTTGTCCTTGATTTTCCTAATTCTTGCTGATAATTGAGTTATGGTGTTCTTTACGTTTATTCCCTGATTTTCTGTTGTTACTTTATTTTATTGTGATGTCATTGATTCCTTTGCCCAAATTACTTGTTATTGTTGCTTGGGTGAGGAAGAGTGTAAAGCACGAAGGGTGATGCGGTGCCCGATAATTGTGAGAGAGTGTTAAAGCACGAAGGGTGATGCCGTGCACGATATTTGTGAGAGAGTGTTAAAGCACGAAGGGTGATGCCGTGCACTTGTCTTTGATTTCCTGATTTTTTATGATAACTGAGTTATGGTTTCTCTACATTTATCTGTTGGTTTTCTTTGATACTTGTTGTTCCCCGTAGCTTGATTTCCCCTTCCTATCTTTATTTGTAAAGTTTGCCTTTATTTTTTGCGGTATATGATTTAACTGCACAGGTTTACTTGGTAGTCTGGTCCTAGCCTCGTCACTACTTCGCCGAGGTTAGGCTAGGCACTTACCAGCACATTGGGTCGGTTGTGCTGATACTACACTCTAAACTCTTTTGTGCAGATCTCGGTACTGGAGCATACGGACCTTAGCTTTGGGTCGCTGTCTTCAATCCATTCGGAGACCCGAGGTAGTCCTGCAGGCGTCCGCAGGCCTTGGCGTCTCCTTCTATCCTTTTATTCTGTTTCTTTTATGTATTTCGGAGACATCGTTGTAATTAACTTTCGGACCCTTATTTGTAGTATTCTTCGACAGTCTGTGAAATTGTGACACCAGTTCTAGGTAGTGGTAATATTTCAATGGTTATAATTTGTTCTTCCGCTTATTTAATTTTGCTGATTATATAATGTTGATTCATAACTGTTAAAGGATTAAAAATGAGAAAAAGGTAAATAGTGGAAATAATTGGCTTGCCTAGCTTTCACTACGAGGCGCCATCACGACTCCCGGGGGTGGGAAATTCGGGTCGTGACAAGTTGGTATCAGAGCTCTAGGTTACTTAGGTCTCACAATTCACAAACAAGCTTAGTAGAGTCTGAGGGATCGGTACGGAGACGTCTGTATTTATCCCCCAGAGGCTACAAAGTTAGGAAAACATTCACTTCTATTCTTCTCTGTCGTGCAATTTAGTTCTCTCACTGCTAAATTGAGACTTCTACTCTTGTCCTTCCACGAAAGGTGAGGCCACGTACCGCTTCTTCCGCCGAGCAGCAGCACAGACCGGTGATAGATCAGCTACGTCTTCGGAGGCTTTGTAGCGGTTGGACAGGTTCACCAAGCTCTTCACTACCACTTACAGTGGTGCATCTTTTGAGGATCCCAAGGATTATTTAGACAGCTGTCATGGGGTTCTCATGGACATGGGGATGGTGGAGACCAATGGGGTTGACTTTGCTGCTTTTCATTTGTCTGGATCCGCCAAGGCTTGGTGGAGAGATTCTTGTTTGGCTAGACGAGCCGAGTCACCAGCTTTGACTTGGGATCCGTTTTCTCAGCTACCCTGGAGATGCTTCTTCCTATCACTTAGAGGGAGGACTACCGGAGGCAGTTTGAGCGTCTCCAGCAGGGTTCCATGACTGTTACTCAGCGCGAGACCAGGTTTATTGATTTGCCCCATCATGCTCTTCTTATACTTCCCACTGAGAGAGAGAAAGAGAGTGAGGAGGTTCATTGAGGGACTCGTTCAGCCCGCTCAGCCAGCTAGAGGTGGAGGTCCGGCCGCTAGAGGTAGAGGCCAGCCAGCAGCAGGTCGTCCTAGAGATGTAGTTCAGAGTGGTGGGGCCCAGCCCCGATGTTATGTTCTTCCAGCCAGGCCTGAGGCTAAGGCTTCCGATGCAGTTATCAGATGTGCTGTTCTGGTTTGTAGTAGAGATGCTTCAGTACTATTTGATCCAGGATCTACATACTCCTATGTGTCTACACCGGTGGGTGATTCTATTTTGGTAGATCGTGGTCATCGTTCATATATAGTTGTGATTGGGAGTCTCGCGACTCGAGTAGATTTGTTACTTTTGGATATGGTTGATTTTGATGTCATATTGGAGATCGACTGGTTAACACCTTACCGCGCTATCTTGGATTGTCATGCCAAAACTGTGACCTTAGCCTTGATGGGGTTGCCTCGTTTAGAGTGGAGAGGGACTCCTGATCATTCTACCCGTCGTTTTATCTCATATATGAAGGCTCGACGTATGGTCGAGAAGGGGTGTTTGGCCTATTTGGCATATGTTCGTAATTCTAGTGCTGAGGTTCCTTCCATGGATTATGTGCCTGTTGTTCGTAAGTTTCCTGAGGTTTTCCCTTTAGACCTGCCGGGTATGCCACCCGACAGGGATATTGACTTTTGCATTGATTTGGCTCCGGGCACTCAGCCCATTTCTATTCCGCCGTATCGTATGGCCCTGCCTGAGTTGAATGAATTGAATGAGCAGTTGCAGGACTTACTTGATCAGGGCTTTATTAGGCCCAGTGTCTCGCCTTGGGGTGCACCGGTGTTGTTTGTTAAGAAGAAGGACGGATCGATGAGGATTTGTATAGATTACCGGCAATTGAACATGGTCACAATCAAGAATAAGTAGCCATTGCTGCGGTTTGATGATTTGTTTGACCAGCTTCAGGGCGCCCATGTGTTTTCTAAGATCGACTTGAGATCTGGCTACCATCAGTTGAGGATTAGGGCATCCGATTTCCCTAAGACAGCTTTCCGCACTCGGTACGGGCATTTTGAGTTCCTGGTGATATCATTTGGATTGACAAATGCCCTTGAAGCTTTCATGGATTTGATGAACCTAGTGTTCATGCCTTATTTGGATTCCTTCGTGATCGTCTTCATTGATGATATTTTGATTTATTCCCGCATCCGGGAGGAGCATGAGCAGCATTTGAGAGTGGTTCTTCAGACATCGAAAGACAATCAGTTATATGCTAAGTTTTCGAAGTGTGAGTTCTGGTTGTGTTCAATTACATTCCTGGGTCACATTGTTTCAGCAGAGGGTATTCAGGTGGATCCGAAGAAGATAGAGGCAGTCAAGAACTGGCTCCAGCCCACATCAGCTACAGAGGTCCGGAGTTTCTTGGGTTTGGCGGGTTATTACCGTTGTTTGTGGAGGGGTGTCTATTGCAGCCCCGATGACCAGGTTGACTCAGAAGGGTGCCCAGTTCAAATGGTCGGACGAGTGTGAGGCGAGCTTTTTGAAGCTCAAGACAGCTTTGACTACAGCGCCAGTGTTGGTTTTACCCACAGGATCAAGGCCATATACAGTTTATTATGACGCATCTCGTATTGGACTTGGTGTGGTGTTGATGCAGGATGGCAATGTCATTGCTTATGCTTCACGTCAGTTGAAGATTCATGAGAAGAATTATCCAGTCCATGATTTGGCGTTAGCAGCCATTGTTCACGCGCTGAAGATTTAGAGGCACTATTTATATGGCGTGTCATGTGAGGTGTTCACGGATCACAAGAGTTTGCAATACTTATTCAAGCAGAAGGAGCTAAACTTGAGGCAGTGAAGGTGGTTGGAGGTACTGAAAGACTATGATGTCACCATCTTATATCATTCGGGAAAGGCCAATGTGGTGGCCAATGCTTTGAGTAGGAATTCAGCAAGTTTGGGCAGTCTTGCGTTTATTCCAGTTGGTGAGAGACCGCTTGCTTTGGATGTTCAGTCTTTGGCCAATCAGTTCGTGAGGTTGGATGTATCTGAGCCCAACCGTGTGTTAGCTTGCACAGTCACTCGTTCTTCGTTATTGGAGTGCATTTGAGATCTGCAGTATGATGATCCCCGTTTGTGTGTCCTAAAGGACACGGTGCGTCACGGAGGTGCCAAGCAGGTTACAGTTGGAGATGATGGAGTTTTTAGGATGTAGGGTCGTATTTGTGTGCCTAATGTGGATGGACTTCGAGAGTTGATTCTAGAGGAGGACCATAGTTCCAGGTACTATATTCATCCGGGCGCCGCTAAGATGTATCAAGATTTCTGGAAGCATTCTTGGTTGAGGAGAATGAAGACGAATATTGTTGCGTATGTGGCTCGGTGTTTGAAATGTTAGCAGGTAAAGTACAAGCATCAGAGACCTCGTGGTTTGTTTTAGAGGATTGAGCATCCCTAGTGGAAGTGGGAGCGTATCACTATGGACTTTGATGTTGGACTCCCACGGACTCAGAGGAAGTTCGACGTGGTATGGGTTATTGTTGGTAGGCTAACCAAGTCAGCGCATTTCATTCCTGTGGCAGTCTCCTATTCTTCTGAGTGGTTAGCTGAGATCTATATCCAGGAGATTGTTCGTCTTCATAGCGTGCCCGTGTCTACCATTTTTGATCGAGGTACGCAGTTTACCTTACATTTCCGGAGAGCAGTTCAGCGTGAGTTGGGCACACAGGTTGAGTTGAGCACAACATTTCATTCTTAGACGGACGGGCAGTCCGAGCGTACTATTCAGATTTTGGAGGATATGCTCAGATCTTGTGTTATTGACTTTGGAGGCTCGTGGGATCAGTTTTTGCCTTTAGCGGAGTTGCCTACAACAACAGTTACCAGTCGAGCATTCAGATGGCCCCTTATATGGTACGTGGTGTCGGTCGCCGGTTGGGTGGTTTGAGCTAGGAGAGGCTCGGTTGTTGGGTACGGATCTAGTACACGATGCCTTGGACAAGGTCAAGATCATTCAGAATAGGCTTCGTACAGCTCAGTCCGGGCAAAAGAGTTATGCCAACCGTAACGTTCGTGAGGTGGCATTCATGGTCGGCGAGCGGGTGTTGCTTCGGGTGTCGCCTATGAAGGGCGTGAAGATATTTGGAAAGAAGGGCAAGCTTAGCCCTATGTTCATTGGCCCGTTTGAGATTCTTGATCGAGTGGGAGAGGTGGCTTACAGATTTGCGTTGCCTCTGAGTTTATCAGTCGTGTATCCAGTGTTTCCTGTGTCCATGCTTCGGAAGTATCACGGCGATCCATCCCACGTGTTAGGCTTCACCACTGTCCAGTTGGACAAGGACGTGTCCTATGACGAGGAGCCGGTAGCTATTCTAGACTGACATGTTCGTCAGTTGAGATCGAAAAGTTTCCCTTCAGTTCGTGTTCGGTGGAGAGGTCAGCCTGTTGAGACATCGACCTGGGAGTCCGAGTCCGATATGCGGAGCCATTATCCCCATCTTTTCTCTGACTCAGGTACTTCATTCTTATGTCTGTTCGAGGACGAACGATTATTTTAGAGGTGGAGAATGTGATGACCCGAACGATTATCACTTGTTTTGGAAATAAATTCTGCGTTTCGAGGCCTTAAAACCTCCTTTTGTCTCACCTCGATTTGCATGCGTAGTCCGGGCGTGTATCCGAAAAGCCATTATGTAAAAATTTGTGAAAATGATGAATTTTGCTTTAAAAATGAATTTGGGTTGACTTCGGTCAACATTTTGGGTAAACGATTCCTGACTCGTGATTTGGCGGTCCCGGAGGGTCCGTAGGAAAATATTGGACTTGGGCGTATGCCCGGAATCGAATTCTCAGGTCCCAAGCCCGAGAAATGAATTTTTGAAGAAAATTATTTTGACAGAAATTCTTAGAGTTTTTTGAAATTTGAATGTAATTGAGTTTGATGGTATCGGGCCTGTATTTTGGTTCGGGAGGCCGGTGCAGGTCTTATATGTGATTTAAGTTGAGCCTGTAAAATTAGGTATGAAACGAACTTGATATGAAGTGAATTGGACCTTCAGTTGTTAAATTCATAGTTATTGATGTTATTTTGATGATTTGATCGCACGAGCAAGTCCGTATGATGTTTTTGGACTTACGTGCATGTTTGGTTTGGAGCTCCGAGGGCTCGGGTGAGTTTAGGATAGGCCACGAAGTGAAATTTAGACGTAGGAAATTGCTGTTGTGTTACAGGTCTGCAGGCTTCGCAATTGCGAAGCCTGGCTAAATGCGATATTTGTATCGCAAATGCGAAGATAGCCTGGGATGCCTTGGTCTCAAATGCGACGTATTTATCGCAAATGCGTCGTATTTTATCGCAATTGCGATATGCAAATGCGGCAGCTGCTTCGCAAATGCGAAAAGAGCAGGAATCCTCAGGGTTCACAAATGCGAACCCCTGATCGTAAATGCAAAGAAAGCAGGTTTCTTAAGGGTTCGCAATTGCAAACCCTGGTCGCAATTGCGACATCAGAGACCTGCTAAAATGAATTTCAGACGGGATTTCAACCATTTTTACAACCTTTTCAAAACCTAAACACCTTTGGGCGATTTTTCAAAGACAACTACTCTTCCAAATTGATTGTAAGTCATTTCTAACTCGTTTTCTTCAATCTTTAACATCTTTTCACATGATTTCAACTTAAAATCAAGGGTTTTCATGGGGAAATTGGGTGTTTTGGGTAGAACTTAGGGTTTTCAAATTTTGGGGATTTGGACCTCGATTTGAGGTCCGATTTCAGAATAAATTATATATTTGGGTTCGTGGGTGAATTGGTAATCGGGTTTTGGTTCGAACCACGGATTTTGACCATGTGGGCCCGGGGTCGATTTTTGACTTTTTGGGAAAAATATTAGAAAACCTATTTTCATGCATTAGAATTGATACATTTCGAATTTATTGATATAGTTAAGTAAAACTCATGGCTAGATACAAACGAATTGGTGGTGGAATCAAGAGGTAAAGCGGTAATTGAGGCTCGAACTGTTATCGTGGCATCCAGGTAAGTGTTTGGTCTAACCTTAGCTTGAGGGATTAGGAGTTGTGTCTTATTTGCTATGTGTCAATTGTTGAGTACAACGTATAGCCATGCTGACGAGTATCTATACGTTGGTGTCAAGCATGCCCGTGAGTCTTATTCTATGATTAATGTGACTCCGTTTTGTATTATTCATGCTTTGGTCATTGAACATTGAAGAGCGTTGGCTCAAGTTGTAAAATGATTTGTGGAAGTAATACTGGTAATTGAACATTGAAGAGCGTTGGCTCAAGTTGTAAAATGATTCGTGGAAGTACTATTGGCAATTGAACATTATAGAGCATTGGCTCAAGTTGTGAATTGAGTTGTGAAGTAAATGTGAAAAAGAGAAGAGGATTATGATATTGTCTCCCTTGCCTGGATGTTATTGCTTTTAATGTTATCTCCCTTGCCGGGATGTTATTGCTTTTAATGTTATCTCCCTTGCCGGGATGTTGTTTCTTTTGATACTGTTTCCCTTGCCGGGATTTGTATTGTAGCTATATTTATTTCCTTGCCCTTATTGTTTGTGATTGTTGTTTGGGTGAGGAGAGAGTGTTAAAGAACGAAGGGTGATGCCGTGCATGATATTTGTGAGAGAGTGTTAATGCACGAAGGGTGATGCCGTGCCGCACGATGTACCATTCCGTGCCTTTATATGAGTGATAATGCACGAAGAATCATTCCGTGCCATGATTATGCGAGATAAAAGTACGAAGGGTGATGCCGTGCCGATTATATTGATTCTTATGGTGAGGATGAGAGTAAAAGCACGAAGGGTGATGCCGTGCACTTGTCCTTGATTTTCCTAATTCTTGCTGATAATTTTGAGTTATGGTGTTCTTTACGTTTATTCCCTAATTTTCTGTTGTTACTTTATTTTATTGTGATGTCATTGATTCCTTTGCCCAAATTGCTTGTGATTGTTGCTTGGTGAGGAAGAGTGTAAAGCACGAAGGGTGATGCCGTGCACGATAATTGTGAGAGAGTGTTAAAGCACGAAGGGTGATGTCGTGCACGATATTTGTGAGAGAGTGTTAAAGCACGAAGGCTGATGC
>NW_017679902.1:11798-15205 GCF_001879085.1 Nicotiana attenuata | reverse complement strand
CTTTCCTTGTTTTTCACAAATCAAGTACCACTAGACTTTTACCTTAAATAGTTTTTATGTATTTACCCTTTATTGTACTGCTTGGGAAAATATTCCGATTGACCCTTTCCTTAATTATCTTTACCCGTTGGAAATCAGAATCCCTTAATTGAAGGGAAATTGATTTTCAAGGTTATTTTCCTTACCTTTTCTTACTTACTTGCTGCACTATAAAAAGGGCCTTCCCTTCTATACTTTCAACAATCCTCACTAACTGATTTTCGAATCAAAAACTCTCTTGCACTCTTTACTCTCTTCTGAGATCTTTTGCATTGCTTGCTCGCAATTTGACTTACCAAAGCTTCTGCTTTTCATTTATTTTTCTGAAACTGGTATGTCCTACTTTTGATTCTAGCATCAACTCCAATGTGTTTATTTACAAGCTTTTATGCCCATGCCTACTTTACTGCTTTGTAGAATTCAACTTTAAAGTAATACTTATGTCTTGCTATCTGTTGCTGCAATGAATCCCTATCCCCATCCCCCTTTTATGTGCTTGGGCTGTAGTTTAAGACATGGCAATATACAAAGTTATTGTCATGGATTAAAACTGGGTCCTTTGGATCCTAGCCTCTTTCAATTTCCCATACCCCATTCCCTTATGTGTATTGAGTTAAGGTATAGCCTGGCAGCATCCAAGTTGCTGTCCAGGGCTGAACCTGACCTTCAAAGGTCCTAACTCTTTAAATTTTAAGCTGACCGGCTGGTCAGGGGTGTGTCAGCATTCCAGTTGCTGGGCATGACCACCAGCCCTGCCCCTGGCTCCCCCCTAATTCCCTTTCATTGCACTTGCACTTACTCCTAGTCTCTAAGTTCTGCCCCCCTCCTATGAGCCTTGCCTTGGGACCTTGAGTTCCCTCTTAACTTGGACATTTGAGGGTTGGCCCTTCCACACTGCACTATGTTCTTAACTCTGCAATGATATTTGGGGTGTAAGCATTGCCTGGAATTCTTGAAGTTCCTTGGAACTTTGACACATCCCAAATAAGAGAAAGGCTTTGAAAATTCGATCCTGGAAGTTGGTTTATCTCATATTATTAGACTTTGAGTCTGGATTAGGCTGATTAGATGTAGATGTAATCACTGATGTAATTTTTTTTATTCCTTCTGATTCGCTTGGTCTGTAATAAGCTTTGTAAATAACTTTGTAATAACTAATGGGGTATAGTGAAAGGGTATGGGACTGAATGCATGCCAAAGGGGTAGAAATCATGTCTATAGGATATTTACTCTTTAAAATTCTGCATTTTCACATAGAAATCATGTCTATAGGATATTTACCCTTTAAAATTCTGCATCTCACATAGAAATCATGTTCATAGGATCATTACTTTCAAACTCTGCATTTTCACGTAGACACCATGTCTATAGGATATTTACTCTTTAAAATTCTGCATCTCGCCTAGAAACCATGTTCATAGGGTTATCACTTTCAATGTCTGCATTTTTCACATAGACACCATACCCATAGGTTTTCTGCACTTTGTAATAATACCATGGCAATAAATCGATAATGAAGCTCTGCATATTGTATAGATAATATGCCTATAGGACTTCTTGCACTTTGCATATACATTTGTCATTAGGCAAGCCTACTTATAGGAGTTAAAATAACTCATTACATATAGATAACCTGCCTATAGGATCTCTGCTCAAAATCAGTTACACCTAGAAAGCATGCCTATAGGAATTATCAACTTAATCATAATCGCCACTCGTTCCTAAGTTTTAAATCAGTGGCAATTTGTTTAACACTCGTAGAGCTTATAACTAATGACCTTTTGCAATCAGTTATTCCTCCGTCCCTGGATTAATAGATATCATGTCTATAGGCGTTGTTTAATATACAAATAGTTAGATAATAATCAACTGTCAGTTTTCGACAACTACATCTAAGCAGGACTAATTTGGACTCCCTATCTGGGAAATATGTGGTAAATCAATTCTTCCTACGCTAATTTTAATTAATGACCTAAACAGTATGTGTAAGACATGATAAACAATTCGTTTCTTTAAGTGAGGAGGCCTACTTGAGCCTTTAATTGTTCTTATTTCCCCATTAACTGCTTTATGTGTTTTGTTTGTCGCCCTAGAATTTTATCCTTTTAAAACCCCTGAAAAGCCAAGCTCCCTCCCTTTTAGGATTAGTAGTCCTAAATGCCTCCGGGACTGATACGTGGGACGGGTAATAGCATGCAGTAGGTAACGATACCATTCCGCGCTTAAATACCTTAACGGGGTGGGAAGGGTAGACATGGAGATGATGATCACATGATAACACTATGCGTACGATTGATTACCGGTGTTGTGTGGATGATCCATGTGTTTTACAAACCTAGGACCCCCCTTCCTTTATGTGACTTTGTTTAATATCAATAAAATTCTGTCTTTTCAACTACCCAAAACCCCTCTTTTATTTTACTGCATTATTTCTTTTTTTTCCCTAAATATTTCTTCTTTGTCTTGATTAATTTTCTGCATTTAGACCCTCCCTCAAACAAATTGTAGATCATCTAGACCTTGATTCCAACATGCTTGTTACGTATCTATTTGTAACCCTTATGTGTGAAGTTATTTGTATACTTATTTGCATTAAAGTCACAACATAGCATGGTCGGGAACCACACTAGTGGATCTTGAGGGGTGCCTAACACCTTCCCCTCGAGATAATTTCTAGCCCTTACCCGAACTCTGGTTTTCAAACTCAAAACTCATCAGTGTCCTAATGCACTTAATCATTAGGTGGCGACTCTTCAATTCCAAAAACCCAATTCCCACACGGGAATAGAGTTGTCTTCTCAAATGTCGTAAACCCGATTTCGCGAGAAAAAGGGGGCGTCGACAGCATGGCGACTCCGCTGGGGAAGTTTTATGGCTTTTACCATTACATGTTATTTGTGACTTTATTGCTTCTTTATTGCTTTTATTTAATGTCTTTATCTCTCTTCTACTTCAAAACTGACTTGGCTTTTTTGTTTCTTTCTCTTTCTTTAACGCTTTCATTTATTGTTTTCCTCCAATACCGTTGTAATTTTCGAGCAATTATTGTAATCATTATGAACGTGAAAATACGTGACAATTTGTTTCATTTTTTGTAATTGCATCTTCAACATCATATTCCACTCGTGCCAAACAAATACTATAGCAACGCTTGATGAGTTATTGTGCTCTTCCGATATTATTACCCCCTAATTTTGGCAAAGGCATATTTGCGGTAAAACCAGTCGATCAGCGGTGCAGTCGACGGTTCCGTGCCTTTCCCTCTTGAGTTGTCCGCTCAATGGTACCGGTCTAATACCCCATAGAAACCTTATTCTATTTAACTGTGCATGCATCACTGTCAAACCTAGTCGAGTCAGTTATGCTGT
>NW_017679902.1:4973-8393 GCF_001879085.1 Nicotiana attenuata | reverse complement strand
CGGTTTAGGCCACACAAAGTGTTGCACATCACTGTGCAATGCGAAGACTATTTCATCACCAGGACTTTGATTGATGGAGGGTCCAGCCTCAACATTTGTCCATTGGTGACCCTCAGAACATTGGGGAAGAGTCTACATGAAATCAAGGATGGGGCTATCAATGTCAAAGCTTTCGATGGTTCCCAAAGGTCCACTATTGGGGAGATCAGTTTATGTCTGCAAATGGGACCAACTTGGTTCGATGTTGATTTTCAAGTAATAGACATCCCAGCATCATACAACTTATTACTAGTACGACCTTGGATCCACGCTGCTGGAGCTATAGCATCAACCTTGCACCAGGCAGTGAAATTCGAGTGGAATCACCAAGAGGTGATTATTCATGGTGACGGGAGTAACCCCATATACAGTCGCCAAACCATCCCAGCGATTGATGGAAGAAGGAAGCTAGGAGGAGAAACCTACCACCAGATTGAGCGAGTCAACGCCGTGGACAAAGATAAGTGGTGGGATAACAAGATAGAAAGTATACAGAATTGGAGCGGGTATGAACCTGGCAAAGGGCTCGGCAAGAACCTCCAAGGAATAACCAAGCCTATCAAACTGAAGAAACATGGCACCACTTTCGGGTTAAGGTATGGATATACTTGGCAAGAATTCAGGAACTGGTCGCCACCATGGCGCGGCCCTTACTACCCGCTGGAGCACCCAATACCCCGCCTGGAGCAAACTTTCCAGCCACCAGACATCATATATGAGTCAGAGGAAGATGAAACATTGGCAGCAATGAAGAACCTGTTCTTGGAAGGTGACAATATGGACTGTCATGTCATTCTCGAGGAGGAAGGGGAGGAAGGCCCTTCCATACAAGCTGTGAGCCGAGGAGCGCGCCTCAACAATTGGTCCATCAGAACCACCAAGGCCCGGAAAGCTTCGGGGTAGCAAGGCTGAACAAAGCACTATGCATTATCTTTTACTTTTTTGCTAGTTGATTTCCCTTCAGTATTATCTTTAAATTTTTGAAAAGAGCTCCGATGTTCAAAACGATTTGGAATTTATCAAAGTATTTCAGTTTCTTATAAGTCTCGCTCTTATTATTTTTCTCTATCATTTATTTTATTTTACACAGCATTACTATTACTTATCTTGATGAACCGACGAGTGTGACATGCGACGAGGTAACACAACAAACGGATACAGACTCAGAAGAGGATGAGATACCAGAAGAGATCGTTAAAGAGGTCGAGGACTTTGAGAATAGACCCAAGTCTAACCTGGACGAAACTGAGGTCGTCAACCTGGGGAATACAGAGAATGTCAAGGAAACACGCATCAGTGTTCACCTGTCACCGTCAGAAAAGGAAGAGTACATGGAGTTCTTAAAAGAATATGAGGACATATTTGCCTGGTCGTATGATGATATGACCGGTCTTAGTACATCTATTGTAGCTCACAAACTTCCAACAGATCCAATGTCCGCCGGTAAAGCAGAAATTCGGAAAGTTCAAGCCAGATATGAGTTTGAAAATCAAGGAAGAAGTTACCAAACAAGTCAAAGCCAAGGTCCTCAGGGTACTGGAGTACCCAACATGGTTAGCCAACATTGTGCCGGTGCCAAAGAAGGACGGGAAGGTCAGAGTCTGTGTCGACTACTGGGACCTCAACCGGGCCAGTCTGAAAGACGACTTCCCCTTACCGAACATACACATCCTGATCGACAACTGCACCAAGCACAAGCTGCAGTCATTCGTCGATTGTTTTGCCGGATATCATCAGATATGGATGGACGAAGAAGACGCGGAGAAAACGGCTTTCATCACACCGTGGGGAATGTATTGTTACAAGATGATGCCGTTTGGATTGAAGAATGCTGGGGCCACCTACATGAGGGCCATGACTACTATTTTCCATGACATGATACACAAAGAGATCGAGGTGTATGTAGACGATGTCATCATCAAATCCAAGAGATCCACTAATCACATGGAAGATCTGAGGAAGTTCTTCAACAGACTGAGAAGGTACAACTTGAAACTGAATCCCGCCAAATGTGCGTTCGGGGTTCCCACCGGAAAACTGCTTGGGTTCATCATAAGTCGCCGAGGAATAGAACTGGATCCGTCAAAGTTAAAGCCATTCAGGAATTGCCGCCACCAAAGAACAAGAAAGAGGTTATGAGTTTCTTGGGGAGCCTCAACTACATCAGCCGGTTCATAGCCCAGTCCACTGTCATTTGTGAACCAATCTTTAAGATGTTGAAAAAGGACGCCGCCACTAAATGGACTAATGATTGTCAAAAGGCCTTCGACAGAATCAAGGAATACCTGTCAACGCCGCCAGTCTTGGTTCCGCCCGAACCGGGTAGACCGCTATTGCTCTACCTTGCAGTACTGGATGGGGCATTCGGTTGTGTTTTGGGACAACATGATGAAACAGGGAGAAGGGAGCAAGCCATCTACTATCTCAGCAAGAAGTTTACCCCGTATGAGGCCCGGTATTCCCTGCTAGAGCGCACGTGTTGTGCTCTAACTTGGGTAGCTCAGAAGTTGAGGCATTATTTCTGTGCCTATACCAGTTATCTCATATCAAGGATGGATCCACTAAAGTACATCTTTCAGAAGCCCATGCCCATGGGCAAGCTAGCCAAATGGCAAATCCTGCTGAGTGAATTCGATATTGTCTACGTGACCCAAAAAGCGATCAAAGGACAAGCACTGGCCGATCATCTTGCCGAAAACCCCGTGGGTGGAGAATACGAGCCTCTAAAGACGTATTTTCCTGACGAGGAGGTCTCTTTCATAGGAAAAGACATTGCAGAATCCTATGATGGCTGGAGAATGTTCTTCGACGGAGCAGCAAACTTTAAAGGAGTTGGCATAGGAGCAGTTCTAGTATCAGAAACAGGTCAGCATTATCCGGTGTCCGCCAAACTCAGGTTTCCGTGCACCAACAACATGGCCGAGTACGAAGCCTGCATCTTGGGGCTCAAGCTGGCCATTGACATGAACGTTCAGGAGTTACTAGTGATTGGGGATTCCAACTTGCTCATACATCAGGTTCGGGAAGAATGGGCAACCAAGAACTCCGAGATACTCCCATATTTGCATCACGTACAAGAATTGAGGAAGAGGTTTACAAAGACAGAATTCCGGCATGTTCCCAGAGTACAGAATGAGTTCGCCGATGCATTGGCCACTCTATCATCCATGATTCAACATCCGGACAAGAACTTCATTGATCTCATCCCAGTGAAAATCCAGGATCAACCCGCCTACTGTGCTCATGTCGAGGAAGAAGCAGATGGAAAACCATGGTTTCATGACATTAAGAAGTATTTGTCAACATAAGAGTATCCAGAACTTGCAAACACTACTCAAAAGCGCACACTGCGGAGGTTATCCAATCACTTCTTTCACAGCG
>NW_017679902.1:0-4823 GCF_001879085.1 Nicotiana attenuata | reverse complement strand
ATGCCCGCAGGTCCCGATAGACAGGTTGACATTCCTCCTAGTAGGCTATCAGCTCAGCGAAGGTGTTGGTGTACTCCACTTGCTCCGGAGTTGCCTATTTGGTCAGTATGCTTTGGATATGTATTGATTGGTATGGCGGGGCCCTGTCCCGACCTTTATGATTTTATGTACTCTTAGAGGCTTGTAGACAGATGTCAGGTGTATGGATACTTGTATGGCCTTGTCGGCCTATCTCTTGAGTTTACAAATGGTCATGTCGGCCTTATAGGCCCGTATATCACATGTATAAGTTTGTATATCATGTTCAGTCATCATATGTTGAGTATTCCATTATGTTTTATTCTTGTTATCTCATGACATGTTTTCTATCTCATTTACCCTTGATAGTATGATAAGAAAGATATGTTACGTTGGTACTCGGTTGAGTAAGGCACCGGGTGCCCGTCGCGGCCCTTCGGTTTGGGTCGTGACACATGGTTAACTTAATCAGAACAGAATGTCCAGGGCTTTCAACAAGAGAGTCAAACCAAGACGGTTCACACCAGGCCAGCTGGTGTTAAAAAGATTTTTCCACATCAAGATGAAGCCAAAGGGAAATTCTCTCCCAATTGGCAAGGTCCATACATGGTTCATCGTGTTCTGATAGGAGGGGCCCTCATACTTGCAAAAATGGACAGAGAAGTTTGGCCAAAACCAATCAACTCAGATGCAGTCAAGCGATACTATGTGTAACATTTATGACTTCCTTATATGATGTAATTTGAACTACGCCTGACCTGATTCCCGTTTTAGAGGGGAATACGTAGGCAGCCCTATGGGTTCGGTCACAATTCAATAAAAATCTCATTTCCCCCGATATTGGAAACTGGGGCGGAATTTTGAGGAGGACCCTCAAAATTCCGAAGTTGACTTTCAGCCATTCATCGCGCGCAGCCGTTAGAAGCACCAGCCAATAAAGTGGGGCAGAATTTTGAGGAGGACCCTCAAAATTCCAGAGCAAAAGAGATCACGATATCTCGAACCGCGTCGCAGTCGTCGGTTCATCTAAAAAAAAAATCATTTCAAATTATGTATTTGCATCATATTTTTTACTAAATCATACATGGCTACTATTAAAATTGCTTTGTTTAGCGACGCTACCCCAATGAAAGCAAGAGCCGAGTAGGACAAGCGAGGTCCACGGGAAGACGAACTAAACTTCCCCCTCTACAAAACTCACGATTTTTCTTTGTATGCAGGCACCCCAAAACATCATATACGGATACGTACTCATATTTTTCAGGAATACAACTCTCAGAATCATCGCCTATTTACAAGTGCTGTCCGCACACGACATCCCCAGCAGCCACATTCGTAATATCATGATCAGCTACCACGCTATCAGCTAAGAATTTTATTACTATTCATCTTTCATCTTTTGCATAAGGCTACTATTCTGCCTTCCGAGGTTAAGCTCTGTCTCCACTTGCATTTCTCTGCATTGCATAAGGCTACCTTTCTGCCTTCCGAGACTAAGCACTGTCTCCATCCTGCATTTCCCTGCATTGCATAAGGTTACTTTTCTGCCTTCCGAGACTAAGCACTACTCCATCCTGCATTTCCTCGCATTGCATAAGGCTACTTTTCTGCCTTCCGAAGCTAAGCACTGTCTCCATCCTGCATTTCCCTGCATTGCATAAGGCTACTTTTCTGCCTTCTGAGACTAAGCACTGTCTCCATCCCGCTTTTCCCTGCACTGCATAAGGCTACCTTTCTGCCTTTCGAGGTTAAGCTCTACCTCCATCCTGCATGGCTGAAATATCGCCACCTCTTATTTACATCGGCTGAAATATCTCCAACTTTGTTTAAATCCTGCATGGCTGAAACATCGCCAATTTTATTTAAATCCCCCACATAGCTGAAATATCGCCAACTTTATTTAAATCGCTATATCGACTGAAAGATCGCCAGTTTATATTTAAATCTCTGTCGGCTGAAATATCGCCATTTATATTTATGCTTTATATCGGCTGAAATATCGCCAACTTCATTTAAACCGCTATATCGTCTGAAAGGTCGCCAGTTTGTATTTAAATCTTTGTCGGCTGAGATATCACCATTTATATTTATGCTTTACATCGACTGAAATATCGCCAAATCCTGCATTTCATGGGCTGAAATATCGCCAAATTGTCCAAGGGCGTCATTGTTCGGAGGCATCATTTTCATAGCCCGAGAACGCCATGCCATGGCCTGAGGACCCCCCACTTTATATTTTGCACATCATTATTCAAAGGCATCATGGTTCGGAGGCACCATTATCATAGCCCGAGAACGTCATTTCATAGCCAGCGAATCCTTTATTATAAGTTTCATGGCCCAGGACATCATGGTCTGAGGACGTCATCCTACCCGTCCAAAGACAGCATTCATGGTCCAACGGGAACTTGCATCACGTTTAAGTTTATGCACAATATGTTTGTATTGCTCATTCGCAGGTACACCAGCTGGCAACGGCCACTACAGCAGGAGCGATCTCGCTCCGGTTCCCAAAGCCCATCGGCCCCTGACCATCCTTCCCAACCTAAATATTGCGTTCGTCCTTCTCAGAACCTCCATCGGCATATTCCGTCGATGTATCCCGAACTACATATGACCTGATTTCTGTAAGACCAGGGATATGTAGGCAGCGCAGGAACCATAGCTCGGTCAAAACTTTTTTTTCAAGTCGTTTCTTTCGGTCAAAATTGGCCATCATATCTTTACCCGACAACTCTTTCATCCTTTCCGGGTAAAGAGGGGCAGCTATTGATACCCAATTTTTCCCTACCTATTTTTTCTATATATACTCAAAATATTCTCAAAATAGCATGTATAAGCATGCCCAAGAGTTTTGGTATTTTTTCCTAATTTTTAAAGCTTTTTAAAATCATTTTTATTATTTGTTTTAGCAGTACAAAATCCAATAATTATTCCCAAGACTATCATTTTGGTGAGTAATTTATTTCCATCCTCATATTTACATCACAATATAATTAAGGTGATTTTCGCATATTTTTTATAAATTTATTTGATATTTCTAAGCTAAAATTACATAAAATTGCAATTATAGCCTATATTGCGATTAATAGCATTTTACAATTATAAAATTGCACCCAGTATTTTTAGATTAATATTTATATATTATTAATTAATTCAGTATTTTTAATTTGTTTTTTAAAATTATTCCAACTATTTTAATTAAATTAAAAAGGGAAAATTGGCTATTTAATATATAGCCCATCTGCATTTCAATTATAGCCACATTACAGCCCCCAATTTAAACCCAATTTCAACCGGCCCAATTCCTAAAATCAACCCAACCCCTGACCCAATTAAATTACCCGACCGGACCCCCCTTTTAAATCACAATCGTTGATCTAAAAGATCAACGGCCCAAGCACACCCTTCCCTTTTTGATTTACTAAACCCCCTGATAACTGTGATTTTAACACGTTTTATGCCCAAACTTGCCTATGCTTTATGTATGATTTGCCATAAAATAAACCCAGAATGCTTATAAGTTGCGCTTGATTGCAGGTTTGAGCAACAAGATGACAAAAGTCAAAAATCGGCTCGAAACGGAGTGAAACCTGCTCAAGTGTCAAAGATCATGAAAGCAAGGATATTCAGAACTTGGTGCGGACCATACCATCATGTCATGCGGCCGTACCATAGGAGTTCAGAAAGTTGGCATTCTCAGTTCCAGCCAATGCGGCCGCACTACAAGCTCACGCGGTTCGCACCACGAAAGTCTAGAGACTATCACAAGCCACTCATGCGGCCGCACTACAAGCTCACGCGGTCCGCGCCAGTCATCATGCGGCCGCACTCCATCATTGTGCGGTCCGCGTCAACATCTTCAGAAGGCAAGTCTCAGAAGTCAAGCAACCCAGTGCGGCCGCGTGTCAACTTCGTGCGGACCGCACGGACCCCGCAGGGGTATTTTTGTCCGGTTTTTCCTGACTTAGTATAAATAGAATATTTGCCATTTTTAGGGTACGAATTAGATACCAAAGAGCAGCTGCACTCGTGAGACAAAAGTTTTAGCCTATTTTGGGCATTTTCATCTTGTTTTAACGTGGATTCTTGTAGATTTACATTCTAGTTAATTAATATGTGCATTTTATCTATTTCTTCTTCAATTTCTGTTGTTATTATGATAGCTAAACCCATTAGCTAGGGTTGTGGCTCAACCCTAGTGTGGGTAATTAATGGGTGTGATTGTTTAATGCTTGAATGATGTTGGGTGTTTGATATTTGGGGTTAATTTTATGTTTTCACTTGGATTTGGTGGTTGCAAACACTAAGTCTAGCTTAGTGGGTCTTGACTCTTCTTGAGAAAGGGTGTATATGACTCCAAAATTAACCCAACAAGGAATTGGGATGGACCCATGAGAATGGTAGTCCCAATTAACGGGTAAGACCTCGAGAGAGTAATTACCCAACTTGAACCCTAAGTTGCTTGGTTTGTTAGCCTACCCAATTGGTCTCGAGAGAGTCAATTGGGCACAATCATTCTTTCTACCGAGAGGTGTGAGAGTGAGTGCAATCGTGCAACGGTTATATCATAAGCCCCATAATCATCATTCTCGTATTAGGAATCTCTACCCGTTAGTTGACCACCTAGGTAAATGCCACGACCCTAGTGCCTTTCTCTATCTTGCATACAACCTAGACTTAATATCTTAGCATAATTTAGTTATAATTAATAGTTGTTAAATTGTAGTTGATAATCACAAAAAACCCAAAAATGATAGAAGATCAATTAGAAGCAAACTCGCATTTCTAGGCTAAACAAATAT
>NW_017679901.1:14251-15213 GCF_001879085.1 Nicotiana attenuata | reverse complement strand
ATATGATCTAGAGAATAGGTCCTTCTTCATCAACAGAGATGTAATATTCAAGGAAAATATCTTTCCATTTAGAAGAACACTTCTTCAATACCTATATTTATAGACACTACATCAAATGTAGGGTCATATATAGACAATTCAAAAATCTTTTTTGAACAAAGGATTGATACACAAACTAATACAGGTCACAATGGTGACAATTCAAGGAATTCATCTACAGCTGTCGACGCCCCCTTTTTCTCGCGAAATCGGGTTTACGACATTCGGGAAGACAACTCTATTCCCGTTTGGGAATTGGGTTTTTGGAATTGAAGAGTCGCCACCTAATGATTGGGTGCATTAAGACACTAAGAAGGGTTTTGAATTGGAAAACCAGAGTTCGGGTAAGGGCTAGAAATTATCTCGGGGGGAAGGTGTTAGGCACCCTCAAGATCCACTAGTGTGGTTCCCGGCCATGCTATGTTGTGACTTTAATGTAAACAAGTATGCAAATAAATTTACACATAAGGGTTGCTAACAAGCATGTTGGAATTTATAAACAAAGAAGAAAAAGGGATAATGCAGTAAAAAAAATAAAGGGTAGTTTTGGGTAATTGAAAAGACAAAATTTATTGATATTAAACAAGTAACATAGGGCAAGGGGTCCTAGGTTTATAAATCACATGGATCATCCACACAACACCGGTAACCAATCGTACGCGTAGTGTTATCGTGTGATCATCATCTCCATGTCTACCCCTTCCCACCCCGATAACGGTATTAAGCGCGAAATGGTGTCGTTACCTACAACGTGCTATTCCCGTCCACCTATCAGTCCTGGAGGCTTTAGGACCACTAATCCTAAAGGGAGGGAGCTTGGCTTTTCAGAGGTTCAAAAGGTTAAAATGCTAAGGCGTCAGGCAAAACGCATAAAACTAATTATGGGAGCACAAAAACATTAAGGCTCAGACAAACCTCCTTAA
>NW_017679901.1:8091-11966 GCF_001879085.1 Nicotiana attenuata | reverse complement strand
AAAAAATGCTAGTTTGGGAATAAGTATTGAATTTTGTAGTATTAAAATAGACAATAAATTGGTATTAAAATCTTAAAAAATAAAGGAAAAATACCAAAACTTTGGGGCATGCTTATATATGCATGTACATGCTATTTTGAAGGTATTTTGCATATATAAAAAATATAGGGAAAAATTGGGTATCAACAGCTGCCCCTCTTTACCCGGGAAGGATGAAAGAGTTGTCGGGTAAAGATATGATGACCAATTTTGACCGCGAGAAACGACTTGCAAAGGTTTTGACCGTGCTCTGGTTTCTGAGCTGCCTACATATCCCTGGTTTTATAGGAATCAGGTCATATGTAGTTCAGGATACATCGACGGAGTATGCCGATGGAGGTTTTCGAAGAGACGGGCGCAATATTTAGGTTGGGAAGGGTGGTCAGGGACTGATGGGTTGCGAGAAACCGGGGCGAGATCGCTCCTGCTGTAATGGCCGTGGCCAGCTGATGTACCTGCAATTGAGTAATACAAGCATATCGTGCGGAATTTAAACGTGATGCAAGTTCCCATTGGACCATGAATGTTGTCTTTGGACGGTTAAGATGACGTCCTCAGACCATGATGTCCTGGGCCATGAAGCGCATAATAAAGGATTCACAGGCTATGAAATGATGTTCTCGGGCTATGATAATGGTGCCTCCGAACCATAATGCCTTTGAATAATGATGTGCAGAATATAAAGCGGGGTCCTCGGGCCATGGCATGGGGTTCTCGGGCTATGAAGATGGTGCCTCCGAACAATGACGCCCTTGGACAGTTTGGCGGTATTTTAGCCTATGAGATGCAAGATTTGGCGGTATTTCAGCCCATGAAATGCGAGATTTGGCGGTATTTCAGCCCATGAAATGCAAGATTTGGCGGTATTTCAGCCCATGAAATGCAAGATTTGGCGGTATTTCAGCCGATGTGAAGGAGAAATGTAAATGGCGATATTTCAGCCGACAGAAATTTAAATAAAGCCGGCGATGTTTCAGTCGATGTAGAAAAATGTAAATGGCGATATTTCAGCCGACAGGAATTTAAATAAAGTTGGCGGTGTTTCAGCCGATGTAGATGGAGGTAGAGCTTAACCTCGGAAGGCAGAATGGTAGACTTATGCAATGTAGAGAAAAATGCAGATAGAGACAGTGCTTAGTCTCGGAAGGCAGAAAAATAGCCTTATGCAATGCAAAAATGCAGATGGAGACAGAGCTTAGTCTCGGAAGGCAGAAAGGTATCCTTATGCAATGCAGAGAAAAATGCAGATGGAGACAGAGCTTAGTCTCGGAAGGCAGAAAGGTAGCCTTATGTAATACAGAGAAAAATGCAGATGGAGACAGAGCTTAGTCTCGGAAGGCAGAAAGGTAGCCTTATGCAATGCAGAGAAAAATTCAGATGGAGACAGGGCTTAGTCTCGGAAGGCAGAAAGGTAGCCTTATGCAATGCAGAGAAAAATGCAGAGTAACGAAATCTCTTAGCTGATAGATGAAAGCTGATAATTGATTGTCATTGGGGTTGCTGGGAATGTCGTGCGCGGATAGCACTTGTAAATGGGCGATGATCTTGAGAATTGTATTCCTGAAAAGTGTGAGTTTGTAATCGTATCCGATGATTCTATGTTTTTGGGGTGCCTGCATTCAAAGAAAGATTGTGAGTTTTGTCAGGGGGGAAGGTTAGTTCGTCTTCTCGTGGGCTTCGCTTGTCCTACTCGGCTCTTGCTTTCATTTGGGGTAGCGTTGCTAAACAAAGCTATTTTGACAGTAGCCATGCATGATTTAGTAAAATAAAACATGATATAAATACATAAAGGTAAAATGGTTTTAGATGAACCGATGACTGCGACACGGTTCAAGATATTGCAACCTCTTTTGCTCCGGAATTTTGAGGGTCCTCCTCAAAATTCTGCCCCAGTTTGCTGGGCTGGTGCTTCTGACGGCTGCGCGTGATGATTGGCGGAGATCAACTTCGGAATTTTGAGGGTCCTCCTCAAAATTCTGCCCCAGTTTCCAATGTCGAGGGGGGGGGGGGGTATGAAAATTTTATTGAATTGTGACGGAACCCATAAGGCTGCCTACGTATCCCCTCTTAAACGGGAATCAAGTCAGACGTAGTTCAAATTACATCATAAAGGAATTATAATGGTTACACATAGTATCGCTTCACTGCATCTGAATTGATCGGCTTTGGCCAAACTTCTCCGTCCATCCATATCTGATGATATCCAGCAAAACAATCGACAAATGACTGCAGCTCGTGCTTAGCGCAATTGTCAATCAGGATGTGTATGTTCGACAATGGGAAATCGTCTTTCGGACTGGCCCGGTTGAGGTCCCGGTAGTCGACACAGATTCAGACCTTCCCGTCCTTCTTCGGCACTAGCACAATGTTGGCTAACCATGTCGGATACTCCACTACCCTGAGGACCTTGGCTTTGACTTGTTTGGTAACTTCTTCTTTAATTTTCAAACTCATGTCTGGCTTGAACTTTCTGAGTTTCTGTTTTACCGGCGGACATGTCGGATCTGTTGGCAATTTGTGAGCTACAATGGATGTACTGAGACCGGTCATATCATCATATGACCAGGCAAATATGTCCTCATATTCTTTTAAGAACTCCGTGTACTCTTCCTTTTCTGACGGTGACAAGTGAATACTGATGCGCGTTTCCTTGACATTCTCTGTATTCCCCAAGTTGATAACCTCAGTTTCGTCCAAGTTAGACTTAGGTCTGTTCTCAAAGTCCTCGACATCTCTAATGACCTCTTCTGGTATTTCATCTTCTTCTGAGTCTATGTCCGTTTGTTGCGTTACCTCGTCGCATGTCACATTCGTCGGTTCATCAAGATAAGTAATAATAATGCTGTGTAAAGTATAGTAAATGGCAGAGAAAAAGAGATAATAAGAGCGAGATTTATAAAAACTGAAATGCTTTAATAAATGCTAAAAGAATTGTTTTGGACATCGGAGCTCTTTTCAAAATTCAAAGATAATACTGAAGGGACATCAACTAGCGAAAAGTAAAAGATAATGCATAATGCTTTGTTCATCCTTGCTACCCCGAAGCTCTTCGGGCCCTGGTGGTTCTGACGGACCAATTGTTGAGGCGCTCTCCTCGGCTCACCGCCTGTATTGAAGGGCCTTCCTCCCCTTCCTCCTCGAGAATGACGTGACAGTCCATATTGTTATCTTCCAAGAACAGGTTCTTCATTGCTGCTAATGCTTCATCTTCCTCTGACCCATATATGATGTCGGCCGGCTGGAAAGTCTGTTCCAGGCGGGGTATAGGGTGCTCCAGCGGATAGTAAGGGCCGCGCCATGGTGGCGACCAGTTCTAGAATTCTTCCCAAGTATAACCGTACCCTAACCCAAAAGTGGTGCCATGCTTCTTCAGTTTGATAGGCTTGGTGATTCCCTGAAGGTTCTTGCCGAGCCCTTTGCCAGGTTCATACCCGCTCCAGTTTCGTATACTCTCTATCTTGTTATCCCACCACTTATCTTTGTCCACGGCGTTGACTCGCTCAATGTGGTGGTAAGTTTCTCCTCCTAGCTTCCTTCTTCCTTCAATTGCTGGAATGGTTTGGCGACTGTATATGGGGTTACTCCCGTCACAATGAATAATCACTTCTTGGTGATTCCACTCGAACTTCACTACCTGGTGCAGAGTTGATGCTACAGCTCCAGCGGCGTGGATCCAAGGTCGTCCTAGTAGTAAGTTGTAGGAGGCTGGGATGTCCATTACTTGAAAATCAACATCGAACCAAGTTGGCCCCATTTGCAAACATAAACTGATTTCCCCAATAGTGGACCTTTGGGAACCATCAAAAGCTTTGACGTTGATAGCCCCATCCTTGATT
>NW_017679901.1:0-6396 GCF_001879085.1 Nicotiana attenuata | reverse complement strand
GTAGGTTTCTTTTTCAGATTCTGGATGTAGAAGATATCTGGTGCATTTTCTGTATTGAACCTGAACCTGTCCATGAAATCGGACGCCATTCCAACCCAGCTCGTCCACTTCTTGGGATCTTGGCTAATGTACCAAGATAGCGCATCACCTTTCAAACCTCTCATGAAGAGTTTCATGCGAATCTTTTCATCTCTTCCTACGCCGACCAACTTATCACAGTATGTCCTCAGATGGACTCTGGGATCCCCCGAGCCGTCAAACATTTCGAACTTGGGAGGTTTTTACCCCTCGGGAAGTTCGACGTCTGGCTGAATGCAAAGATCCTCATAATTCAGCCCTTCAATGCCTTTGTTTCCTTCAACGCCCTGGACTCGGCTAGTCAATTTCTCGAGCTCGGCTGCTAGGTTTTTTATGAGAGAGTCTTTGTCATCAGACTCCGGTGTGTTTGTAATGGGTTGAGTGTATTGTGGTAGGGTTTCCACATAGATAGGAGCGTGGTGGGGATAATCATTCGATGGTTCAGGGATGAGGAGTGGAGTGTTGTTGTGGCATGTGTTGCAATTTTGATGAGTAGCGGGTTGTTTCGGCGGCTTAGGGATGTTCTGTGGAGGCATGGGGTGTTGAAAGTTGATGTCGGGAGTAGTGAGGGGGAATGACAGACTCGCCAAGTTTCGAACATGGTCTAGTTCTTCTTGAAATTTCAGTAACTTCTGTTCGAGCTGAGCGGCACTTTCTTTGGATACCTGAATACCCTGAGGAACCTCTACCCTTTCAACCGAATTCTCCATTCTGGCGTTGTTCAAATCTTCCATTTTTGCTTTGCCCCTATTTTTGATAGGACTTGGAGGAGGAGGAGGTGGAGGTCCCTTAGATCTTGTGGAGTAGGATGACGATGCCAGAATGCACGAACTAACCTTTTAGGGAGGGGAATAAAAATAAAAGTAAAAACAACAAAAAGGTAACAAGTTAGTACGGATTCTGTAAAAATATTGCAATATTTAAACACATAGCATAAGAATATAAATCGTGTCCTTTGGGTGCCTCGTTGTGCCCGAGGTAGGCCTGGCGACAAGTTGACTTGGAGAACTTATAATGCTAAATGCCTCATTTTATTGATAAAAATAAGACGAATCCCAAAATGACGCTAAAATTGCATAAAGTAAAAATGTCACTAATGGCCATTGGCCTTATTACATTTCAAAGCGGAAAAAGAAAAAGAAATTCTTGACTATTAGGCCCCAGAAGGACCTTCCCCAGACTCGGCATCTTTGGCTCCATCGAACAACGTCACCAGCTCACGCAATCCTAGCAGTAGATAAGCCCTAGCCAAATGTCCTCCTTCGTTTCCCTCGGTGTTTTGGCAAGAGAGGGCAAATTTCCCAAGTATTTGCGGACGAGAGTCCGGTCACTGGAATGAAGGTCCTCCCACCAACTTAGCAACCTCGGGTGAATATTGGTTACCATGCCGAATCTGGGGATTTCGTGCCTTATTTCTGCAAAAAAAAAGTGTTAGTCCCTTACCCTACCGGACTCAACTATTTAAATTAATAATTAGAATAATGGCATTTAGTTCTCCAAATAAATGCACAGAATATGGTGTTGTCCGTTTGGGTTCCAAGGAAACCCAGTGGACTTTGGACAAGGCTATCTTAAGGAGTCATTATGTGGACAACATAACTGACTCGACTAGGTTTGACAATGATGCATGAACAATTAAATAGAATAAGGTTTCTATGAGGTGCTAGACCGGTACACTTGAGCGGAAAACTCAAGAGGGAAAGGCACAGAACCGTCGACTGCACCGCTGATCGACTGGTTTTACCGCAAATACGCCTTTGCCAAATTTAGGGGGTAATAATATTGGAAGAGCGCAACAACTCATCAAGCGTTGCTATGGTATTTGTTTGGCACGAGTGGAATATGATGTTGAAGATGCAATTACAAAAATGAAATGAATTGTCACGTATGTTCACGTTCATAATGATTACAATAATTGCTCGAAAATTACAACGGTATTGAAGGAAAGCAGTAAATGAAAGCGTTAAAGAAAAAGAAACAAAAGACAAGTTAGTTTTGAATAAAGGTATTAAACAAAGCAATAAAGAAAACATTAAAGTCACGTATAACATGAAGTGGTAAAAGCCTAAAGATTCCCCAGCAGAGTCGCCATGCTGTCGACGCCCCCTTTTTCTAAAAGCGAAATCGGGTTTACGACATTTGGGAAGACAACTCTATTCCCGTTTGGGAATTGGGTTTTGGAATTGAAGAGTCGCCACCTAATGATTAAGTGCATTAGGACACTAAGGGTTTTGAATTGGAAAACCAGAGTTCGAGTAAGGGCTAGAAATTATCTCGAGGGGAAGGTGTTAGGCACCCCTCAAGATCCACTAGTGTGGTTCCCGGTCATGCTATGTTGTGACTTTAATGTAAACAAGTATACAAATAATTTACACATAAGGGTTGCAAACAAGCATGTTGGAATCTATAATTTGTTTGAGGGAGAGTCTAAGTGCAAGAATTAGTCAAGACATTGAATAAACAAAGAAGAAAAAAGTTAGAAGGAAAAGGAATAATGCAGTAAAAAAAATTAAAGGGGAGTTTTGGGTAATTGAAAAGACAGAATTTATTGATACTAAACAAAGTAACATAAGGAAAGGGGCCCTAGGTTTATAAATCACATGGATCATCCACACAACACCGGTAACCAATCGTACGCATAGTGTTATCGTGTGATCATCATCTCCATGTCTACCCTTCCCACCCCGTTAAGGTATTAATCGCGGAATGGTATCGCTACCTACAGCGTGCTATTACCCGTCCCAACTACCAGTCCTGGAGGCTTTTAGGACTACTAATCCTAAAGGGAGGAAGCTTGGCTTTTCAGAGGTTTAAAAGGATAAAATTCTAAGGCGACAATCAAAAACACATAATACACTTAATGGGGAGATAAAGCAATTAAAGGCTCAAGTAGGCCTCCTCATTTAGAGAAACGAATTGTTTAGCACGTCTTACACATACTGTTTAGGTCCTTGATTAAAATTAGCGTAGGAAGAATTGATCTACCACATATTTCCAGATAGGGAGTCCGAATTAGTCCTGCTTAGATGTAGTTGCAGAAAAACTGACGGTTAATTAATTATCTAACTATCTATCTGCGTTAAACAGGGTCTATATGCATGATATCTATTAGTTCAAAGACGGGGGAAGAACGAACTGATTGCAAAAAATATTTAAGTTACAGTATCGTAAGTTCTGCGAGCACTTTAAACGAGCTACTACTGATTTTAAAGATGAGTGGGCAATTTCAGATTTTAATCGATTACTCCTATAGGCATGCTTTCTAGGTGTTACGAATCTTGTTATGCAGAGAACTTCTAAGCAGGTCATTATATGATTGGTTTATTTTAGGCCCTATAAGTGGAATTGCCTAATGACAGATGCACGTGCAAAAAATGCAGGAAAATCCTATAGGCATATTATCTACGTGATGTACAGAATTTTAGCAGTGATTTGACATGGTATATATTGCGAAGTGCAGAAAACCTGTGAGCATGGTATCTAAGTGAAGAATGCAGCATTTTAAAGTATTAATCCTATAGACATGTTTTCTATGTGAAAATGCAGAATTGAGATAATATACACCCTATAGGCATGGTATCTACGTGAAAAATGCAGAATTGAGAAAACATACATCCTATGGGCATGGTATCTACCCCTTTGGCATGCATTCTATACCATCCCTTTTCACTATACCCCAGTAGTTATTACAAGGTTCATTACAAAGCTTATGACAGACCAAGTGAATCAAAAGAATAAATGAAAATACATCAGTGATCACATCTACATCTAATCAGCCTAATCCAGACTCAAAGTCTAATAATATGAGATAAACCAACTTCCAGGATCGGATTTTTCAAAGCCTTTCTCTTATCTGGGGTGTGTCAAAGTTCCAAGGAACTTCCAGAGTTCCAGGAAATGCTTACACCCCAAATATTATTGCAGAACAGATTATAGTGCAGTGTGGAAGGGCCAGCCCTCAAGATTCCAAGTTCAAAGGGAACTCAAGGTCCCAAGGCAAGGCTCACAGGAGGGGGGCAGGACTTAAGGGTTTAGGAGTAAGTGTAAGTGCAATGAAAAGGAATTAGGGGGAGCCAGGGCAGGCTGGTGGTCATGCCCATCAACTAGAATGCTGGCACACCCCTGACCAGCTTGTCAGCTTAAAAAATTAAAGAGTTAGGACCTTTTGAAGGTCAGGTTCAGCCTTGGACAGCAACTTGGATGCTGCCAGGCTATACCTTAACTCTATACACATAAGGGAACTGGGGTTATGGGAGATTGAATAAAGCTGGGGATCCAAAGGACCCAGTCTTAATCCATGACAACAACTTTGTATGTTGCCATGTTTAAACTACAGCCCAAGCACATAAAGGGGAATGGGGATAGTGATTCATTGCAGTAACAGATAGCCAAACATAAGTAATCATTTTAAACTGAACTCTATAAAGCAGTAAATTAGGCATGGGCATAAAAGCTTGTAAGTAAACACATTGGATTTTGATGCTTGAATCAAAAGTAGGACATACCAGTTCAGAAGAGCAAGTAGGAAGAAACAGTAGATTTAGGGAAGCCAAATTGCAATCAAGAAGCAAGAGTGTAAGTTTTAGAAGAGAGTTGTGATGATTAAAAATCGTGTGTGTGTTAATGAAAGAGCAGGGTATTTATAATTGCAAACAGGTGTAGCAAATAAGGCAAGAATCATAGTTTAGTAATAATTAAGGAACTATGTACCAATTAAAATCAATCGGCCTATAGACTTCCTTTAATTAAGGAGTCCAAATTCAAACGGTAATGGGCAGAAGTTATTTAAGGAAGGAAATCAAGTAAATACCTCGTGCAAGGTAGACAAATAAGGGTAAATACATGGTGGTAGTTGATTTGTAAAACAAGGAAAGGGAACCAGTAAAGAATCCCATTGAAAGCCTTGCTCGAGTCAGAAAAGAGGTAAAAGGAAAGTTTTAATTTAGGGAAAAATCAGTAACAATCAATTAAGCAACATTAAAGGAATTCAGAATCAATTAACAATTGGCAAAACCTTTGAAAGAGAAGCTCTCGTATAAAACACATAGACATGTCAAGCAAGAGGGTTTCAAAATCACAAACGCAGAAAAAGGTTCAAATTCAATTCATAAACTCGAAGTGAGTCTGAGAGTTCAAGGTTTCAAAGTAGAACCCTTGTCCAGACATAAAACCAAATTTAGCCAAAGAAACCCCCAAATCCTAGGGTTTTTAAACTCGAATTTGATACAGAGATGAAGAGGCAAACTATCGAGATGAGCTCAGAGACCTTTTCAGAGTCTCATGAGAAGCATACAAGCATAATAGCAAGTAGAACATAGGAACCAGTACAGGAAACAAATTTCAAGAAAGCTTAAAAATTAAATGAGTTCAGGTAGTGTAAACTTAAAGAAACAGTCGATGAAACACATCTAGAAAGAATCCAGGCGAAGTCCGGTAAAGGCAAACAAAGGATCAAAACTCAGTAGGAAAATACAGTAGAGGAACACATAAGATAGACATGAGAGAGCATGGTGAAAAACCAGTATGAGATAGAACGGAGCATAATAAAATAAATTCCATAACAAGGAAAATATAAGAACACACGAAAGGCATGTGAGTCAGAAAAGAGCCAGTAAGAACATAGCAGGGATCGATTCACACCAAGAAAAGAGAAGAAGAAGAGTCAGAAACACTTTAAGGACTTTCCAGAAACCCTAATCGAAAAGAAGTGCTTTCTGAAAGAAAATCGGAAAAAGGTTTAAGAAACTTAAGCAACAGTGCAAACATGTAACAGATCTAGAATAATCAGAGAGAACCTCAATATTTAGGATTCCAGATGAACCCTAGAGATGAGAAAGGCTTCGAAAATACCCGATCTAAGTCGGATAATGTCATAAACAGGCTCAAAAGACCAAGAGCCACCGGAGCAAGGCCGGAGATGGCCGGAATCTTCGAATCAGTGAAGGTCTGGGTGAAGACCCTCGAGGTCTGGCCTCGATCCTTCGAACAACAGGCATGCAGGAGCCATAGGAGGTGGGTATAGGCTGTCCATGGCCTGAGAAGCCATGGACGCCGGTGAAAACATGGTGGAACAAGGTAGGGGAGGCTAGGGTTCCGGGGAGCCTTGAGAGAATTTGGGAGGTGAAGAGAGTTCAAAGGCGGCACATCTGATAGAGTGAATTAGGGTTAAGGGGGGTATGGGAATTAAAAAGGAAAGAACGGATCATGGTCGTTGATCAAAATGATCAACGGCTAGGATTAAAAGAGAAGCTGGGCGGGTCTGAAAATGGGTCGTGGGGTTTGGGTTAAAATTTGAAGTTGGGTCGTTTCATTAGGGTG
>NW_017679900.1:13780-15214 GCF_001879085.1 Nicotiana attenuata | reverse complement strand
CTATTCAAAAAAAAAAAAAAATTGGCGTTAGAATCAGAGAGGGGCCTCGACCGCGGTTCTACCGCGACCGCGACCGCGGCAGAACCGCGGCAGATACAGACGCGGCCAGGTAAGTATTTTTTTTATATATATTTTTTTCTTTCTTTCTTTTAACACCCTAAACCCCCCCCCCCCCTTCTATTTCCCCTCACTTATTTCCGCCCCTTCCCCTCATCCCCTTCTTTCTCTCTCTCTCTCTCTTCACCTCAAATCCTCCTTCTTCTTCTTCTTCTTCTTCTTCTTCTTCAACCCTCCATTACCAACCCCCTTCTTCCCCAAACCTCCATTCACACAACTCCATTCCTTCCTCTCTTCAACTCAAGTAAGTTATTCTTCTCTCTCTCTAATTCTTTCTCTTTTAAGTAGTGTAATTTGTTAAATTATTAGTTTTACTTAAACCCTAGTAGGATTAGTGTAGTAAGTTGAATTTTTTGCTTTCTTTTATGTTTGCCCTTATTGTAGTTGTTGTAGTTGATGTTTGTGAGATTATTTGGTGCCAAATTAATTGGGTTTCCATTATTACATAATTGTGAAGTTGTTTTGGTGGTTTGGAGGCCTAAACTAGATTTTTGTGATGTAGTATGGTATTGGGTCATGTGTTGGCCGAAAATTGTGGTACTATGTTGTATATTTTTGGGGTGTTTAAGCCCAACCTAGGTTTGGGATGTTGTAGTTGATGGTTGTTGATGTGTAGTTGATTGTTGGTATGGTGGTATTTGTTATATGGTGGTGTTGTCTGTCATGTGTAACATTGAAAGGAGTAAGTGTGGGGTGTATTATGCCGGAAGTGGTAAGAAAATTATGAGGCTATTTTGGAGGTTGTTATGAATGAATTAAGGGGAAATATTTGGTGTCATTGGGTGGTGAAGCCTTTAGAACAGGACAGAAGGAACTTGCCAGTGGGGAAGTAGACAGACATAGATCTAATTTAGATATGAGCAGGCATGCAGACCTGCTGAAAGCAGAAGCACGTAGGTCTAATTAAAATAGAAGTAAACATGCTGAAAGCAAGACACACATAGGTTTAATCAAACAGAAGTAGACATGCTATTGCAGTAAACACATGAATTGGACAGAAGTATACATGTTAGTAAACACATAGATTGAATAAAAGTAGACATGCTAGTAAACACATAGATTAAACATAAGTAGACATGCTGACTACAGGGGAACACCTAAGTTTAATTGAATAGCAAAAAACATATAGTCTAATTGCATAGCCATAAACATAGTAAACATAGAGCATATAGATCTAAAATATAGTCATACTGATAATAGGAAACACGTAGTTAATTAAATAGTAGTAACGTAGGCATACCAGTTGGAAATTTGCAGTAGGAGAGTGAAGTAAATAGGATCCAAAATCTAGTCTTGGCTTCCAGCCAACTAGATAGT
>NW_017679900.1:0-6930 GCF_001879085.1 Nicotiana attenuata | reverse complement strand
CCGACCGAGATCTGCTCCGAGGGTGCTACAATACCTTGTCTATTAAAGGAATCAGGTCAAGTGGTAGTTCTGGAAAGTTTTGGTAGCTGGGACTACCGGGAAGCCTGTGATTTTACTATCTGCCGCGCTGCTCTGCTGTGCTGAACTCCCTATTATTAACCCGAAACCAAAATGAAAAGAGAAGCTAAATAGATTTATATGATTCTAATCGAGCTACAAAATTCCTATCATATGTCTTCAAACTGGATCTTGAAGCCTCTGCAGTTCGCCCGCGCATGGCTTGAACTATGAATCGCATTCTTGAGGCGAGCTTCTGGTTATTTCTAACTTGAATTGACCTCATTTCTTCAGGCGGGTTCCCGCTTGTTGTCTTGAAGCTTAACTTTGAAATGATTCCTCGTTCTCAGGTGGGCGCCTGAATCGCTGATTAAAACTTGCATGAATTCCCTTGTTCTCCAGTGGCGCCTTGCACTGATGCGTGGACTCAAAAAATTCTGAAATTAAATATTCCCTTGTTCTCCAGGTGGGCCCTGCGACTTAAACTTGAAATGAATTCCTCTTGTTCTCCAGGTGGTCGCCTGATGCTAAAACTTGAAAATGAATTCACTTTGTTCTCGTCAGGTGGGCGCTGATGCTTAAACTTGAAGAAATTCCCTTGTTGTCTCTCCAGGTGGGCGCCTGATGCTTAAACTTTGAAATGAGTTCCCTTGTTCTCCAAGGTGGCGCCTGCACTTAAACTTGAAATGAAATTCCCTTTATTCTCCAGGTGGGCGCCTGATGGCTAAAACTTGAAATAATTCCTTGTTCTCCATGGTGGGCGCCTGAATGCTAAACTTTAAATGAATTTCCCTTATTTTCAGGTGGGCGCATGTAACTTAACTTGAAATTGAAATTCCCTTGTCTCACAGGTGGGCGCCTGATTGCAAAAACTTGAAATGAATTCCCTTGTTTCTCCATTTTGGGCGCCTGATCTAAAACTTAAAAATGAATTCCTGTTTTTCCAGGTGGGGCCGTATGGATGCTTAAACTTGAAATGAATTCCCTTGTTCTCCAGGTGGGCGCCTAATGCTTAAACTTGAAATGAATTCCCTTGTTCTCCAGTTGGGCGCCTGATCTTGAAATGAATTCCCTTGTTTTCCAGGTGGGCACCTAATGCTTAATCTTGAAATGAATTCCCTTGTTCTCCAGGTGGGCGCCTGCAACTTAAACTTAAAATGAATTCCCTTGTTCTCCAGGTGGGCGCCTGATGCTGACTTAAAATTTGAAATAAATTCCCTTGTTCTCCAGGTGGGCGCCTGATGCTTATTTAAAATTTGAAATAAATTCCCTTGTTCTCCAGGTGGGCGCCTGATGCTGACTTAAAATTCGAATGAATTCCCTTGTTCTCCAGGTGGGCGCCTGTCATTACAACAAAACAGACAAAACAAAAGAAACTTTTCTGCCCCAGTTTGGTACCTGGAACATCTGTGAGTGTTAATCGAGTCCTGTTATCCAAAAAAAACACTTAAGAATTTGAAAGCTAAAACCCATTATCCAGGAGGGCCCTGAAAACTAAAATTAAATCTCATCTCAAGAGTGAAAACTTGAAAGCTAAATTCTATTTCCTAAAGGTAAAACTTATGCTAAGTCTCATTATCTATGAGGGTCTTAAAAACTTAAAACTAAATCCCATTATCCAGGAGGGTCCTGACAACTTAAAACTACATCCCGTTATCCAGGAGGGTCCTGAAAACTCAAAATAATATCCCATTATCTAGGAGGGTCCTGAAAACTTAAATTAAATTCCATTATCCAGGAGGGTCCTGAAAACTTATGGCCGAACCTGTCTGGCACATGCTTTCCTCACCGACTGTTCCTCTAGAACACGAAATTTCCTACCCTCTATCAAAGAAAATCTTATCAGTTTGAAAATGTGGTGGTTAGTTTTTGGCATAAGCATGCCGATCACGAACTTATGGCCGAAAATCGTGGAACCAAGGTTATCAAGTTCCTCTTCTACCACGTTACAATAAGCATGCTGATCACGAACTCGAATATGCAAAGGGTCAACATAAGCCTTATCTGGGTGGTGTAACATTGACGCTAGAGTAGCCAAGGCGTCGGCAATCTCACTATGGATCCTAGGAATATGCCTGAATTCTACTCATCTGAAACGTTGACAAAGGTCATGCAGACATTGTCGATATGGTATGAGCTTCAAATCTTGAGTCTCCCATTCTCCCTGAATCTGGTACACCAACATATCTGAATCTCCCAAAACCAATACTTCCTGAACGCCCATGTTTACAGCTAACCTCAAACCCAAAATGCACGCCTCGTACTCAGCCATGTTGTTGGTACAATTGAAACGAAGCTGGGCTGTGACAGGGTAATGATGCCCTGTTTCGAAAATGAGCACAACTCCTATTCCAACACATTTCATGTTAGCGGCCCCATCAAAGAAAAGTTTCCAACCTGGATTTTCATCCTGCTCAGCCTCGTCAATATGCATCACCTCTTCATCAGGAAAATAGGTCCTCAATGGCTCATATTCTTCATCCACCGGGTTCTCAGCCAAATGATCGGCCAAGGCTTGGGCTTTCATCGCATTCCAGATCACATAGACGATGTCAAACTCTGTGAGTAGAATCTGCCACTTTGCAAGTCTTCCTGTGGGCTTAGGCTTCTGAAAGATATACTTTAGAGGGTCCATACGAGAAATGAGATAAGTAGTGTAGGATGACAAGTAATGCTTCAACTTTTGGGCCACCCAAGTCAAGGCGCAACATGTCCTTTCAAGGAGAGTATACTTAACCTCATAAGAAGTGAACTTCTTGCTGAGATAATAAATGGCCTGCTCCTTCTTGCCAGTGATATCGTGTTGGCCCAACACACAACCAAACGAATTATCCAGGACTATCAAATAAAGAATTAAAGGTCTTCCAGGTTCCGGCGGGACTAGCACAGGTGGGTTTGACATGTACCTCTTGATCTTGTCGAATGCTTCCTGACACTCGTCAGTCCATTTGACCGCGACATCCTTCTTTAGCAACTTAAATGTGGGCTCACAAGTTGCCGTGAGTTGAGAGATAAACCTACTGATGTAGTTTAATCGCCCGAGCAAACTCATCACCTCAGTCTTGTTCTTTGGTGGTGGCAATTCTTCGATGGCGTTTATCTTCGACGGATCCAACTCAATACCTCGCCGACTGACTATGAATCCCAACAATTTTCCAGATGGGACACCAAATGCACATTTTGCAGGATTGAGCTTAAGGTTGTACCTGCGGAGCCTTTGGAAAAACTTTCTCAAGTCCTCAACATGATCTGACTGCTTCATGGACTTTATGATCACATCATCTACATAGACCTCAATCTCCTTGTATATCATGTCATGAAATATGGTAGTCATTGCTCTCATGTAAGTTGCCCCAGCATTTTTCAAACCAAATGGCATTACCCGGTAGTAATATGTTCCCCATGGTGTGATGAACGCTGTCTTTTCCACATCTTCCTCATCTATCAAGATCTGGTGATATCCCGTATAGAAATCCACAAAAGACCCAATTTCATGCTTGGCATAGTTATCAATTAAAATGTGAATATTTGGCAATAGGAAGTTATCCTTTGGACTTTCCTTGTTGAGATCCCGGTAATCAACGCACACCCTGGTCTTACCATCCTTCTTTGGTACTGGCACAACATTAGCTAACCATGTGGGATATAGAGTATCCTGAATGACCTTTGCATCAAGCTGCTTTTTGATTTCTTCTTTAATCTTCACACTCATATCAGTCTTGAACTTCCTTAACTTCTGCTTGACGGGAGGGAATGCCGGATCAATTGGCAATTTGTGAGCTACCAAATCAATACTCAAACCCGGCATGTCATCATATGACCATGCAAAAATATCTTTATATTCAAACAGTGCTTTGATTATTTCTTCCTTGATTTGTGGTTCCAGGTGTACACTTATCTTGGTTTCCCTGATATTATCTGGATCTCCTAAATTGATTGCTTCAGTTTCATTCAAATAAGGCTTGGGTTTCTCTTCAAAATGATTTAGTTCTTCACTAATTTCTTCAAATGCCGCTTCTTCATCATATTTTGTTTCATCATCACACTCTACTTCTTGGATTATTATGTAAGAGTTAGATTGGCTTTTAAGACTTGGCCGAAAATTTCTCATGCATGTCATGTCATTGAAACCAGCATAAAAAGAACTGTACAAAGAAAGACAAAATGACACTATTAGGAGTAATGGAAAAAAGGGAAATTGCATTTCATTGAAAATAAATGATAGAAGGGTTTGTACATCAAAACAAGCGAAAAATAAAAAATCTGGATTAAAACCCTGGAATAACCTAGATAACAGAAAGGAAAACAAAGCAAACTACCAAAACTCCTTCCGAGTAGGGAGAGGAGTGGCCTTCCAATTGTTAAGCTTCACTTTTGGCCCAATAAACTGCACATATGCTTTGCTGGAACCTTCCCCAATTTCCACCACGTTCACCTCATCAAACAGACTCTGGAACCTTTCAATCAACTCTTCATTGAAGTCAACCACAGGCTTTGGGACTGCTGACACTGGGCGCTTCACGACCCCTGGCATGACGAAGGACCTAGAAAGGCGTGGGATAGGCTTAGGGAGTGACCATGCTTTCTTCTTCAACCTTTTATCCCCTCTTCACCTCGTCCCCTGTGGGGTTGAATCCCAGACCAAATGTTCCCAGATTTTCAGGTAGAGACATTGGCTGCACGATACCTTGTAAAATGCGCCCAGACCTTTGCCCGGTACAAAACCATTCTTCAGCATTTCACTTGCTACCATGACGGATGCGGAGGCTAACTTTGGACCTGGAATACACTCCCCTTCCGGAATCTTCTCAACTGGCACTATTTTGGAAACTTGGTAGACCCAAGGCCCTTCGTCATCTTCAGCTTCAATAAATGGGACGGATGTATCATTGTTAGCACATAAGTTCTCATCACCGTGCACAACGATTTCCTGACTGTCCCACTTGAACTTTACCATCTGGTGCAGGGAAGAAGGAACTGCGTTGGGAACATGTATCCAGGGCCTACCCAACAGTAAATTGTAGGAAACGGCCACATCTAACACCTGGAACTCCATGGTAAATTCAAGGGGTCCTATTGTCAGTTCGAGCACAATATCGCCAACATAATCTTTTCCCCCTCCATCAAAACCTTGAACACATATACTATTCTTGTGGATCCTTTCAGTATCAATTTTCAACTTGTGCAGAGTGGAGAGAGGCAAATGTTTGCACTGGAACCATTGTCAACTAGCACCCTCGTGAGCACAGAATCTTCGCATTTCACTGTGAGATAAAGAGCCCGATTCTGTTCTATACCCTCCAAAGGCAGCTCATCACCCGAGAAGGTGATCCTGTTTGTCTCAAATATCTTGTTGGCAATCTTCTCCAAATTGTTCACTATGATCTTATCAGGGACATGAGCTTCATTCAGAATCTTCATGAGGGCCCGACGGTGCTCGTCTGAATGTATCAACAATGATAGAAGAGAAATCTGAGCGGGTGTCTTCCTCAACTGTTCCACGATGGAGTACTCCTGCACCTTCATTTTTCTCAAAAATTCTTCCGCCTCCTCCTCGGTAACTGGCTTCTTTACCGGAATCGGGTTGTCTTTGAGTGGCTTAGCTTTCCTTAATTCCTCTGGAGTAAAGCATCTCCCCGAACGATTAACCCCCGGGTTTCATTAACTTCTTCTTCCACTTCTTTTCCTTTATAAGTTACTATCACTTGCTTGTAATTCCATGGAACAACCTTGGTGTTATCTACCGGCAGCTGGGTCACCGGTTTAACAATAATAGGGTCAATGCGATCCCCTTCAACGATTATGACCGGCTTACTTGCTACCCCCGGCACAACCACTTTTGGCTTTCCTTGCTTTGCTTCAACATCATCTGGGAACCTTTTCACGACTAATACAGGCGACTTAACATTTGGCGGGCTTGGCTTGTCCGTCAGCCCTTCAGCTGTCGAGGACGTTCCATTTGCAACAACTGGAATTTTGACTGAATTACTTTCACTGGCACGGATCATCATGATAGACTGCGAAGGCTTCTTGGGCTCCCCATCCTTGTACACTTTCTCAATCATGTGCGTTTCAGCATGGGCTAGCAATGGATTTTGATTGATGTTTGGAGCTTTCGGGCTCTGGACCACAATTTGGTTTGTATAGATAAGCTCTTGGATGGCGCTTTTCAAATTCCAACACTTTTCCGTGTCGTGCCCCGGAGCATCAGAACAATATGCACATCTGAGGGAATAATCCAGGTTCTTTGGAGGGGGATTTGGTAATTTTGACTCAATCGGCCTCAGAACATCCAACTGCCTCAACCTCTGAAATAAACTGGCATAAGACTCCCCAAGCGGAGTGAAAGTTTGCTTCCACTTCTGCCTTTCCTTTCTATACTCCGGCCTGGGTCGAAAGCTTGGACCAGTAGGGTTTCGGTATGTTTGTGGAGGTGGGTAAGGATTTTGTGGGGCTGGTGCACGCCATTGCGGGTAAGGAGGGGGTTGAGCATATGACTGTGCGTGGTGGACATGGTATTGGGGTGGTCTGACTGGATATTGAGGGTCTTGCGGTGGGAAGTAGTGTTAGGGTGGATTATATGGAGCTTGGGTGTAGGTTTGTGGTTGGGGTTGAAGCTGGGTGTAATGGTGTGGGGAACCCCTCGGGCCATGCCACGATCCTGAGACAACCATAGCAACATCTCTTTCTCTTTTTCCTAACAGCCCCCGATGCCATTCTGGATTGCTTGTGTAGTTGCTTTGATAGCTAAGTAACTCAAGATCTTGATCGATTTGAGTCCTTCCTCTACCATTCCTCCCATCTTCACTACATCATTGAAAGACTTACCTGTGGCCGAGATCAGATGACCAAATTAAGTAGGCTCCAAGGTCT
>NW_017679899.1:3660-6095 GCF_001879085.1 Nicotiana attenuata | reverse complement strand
GACCACTAAGAAAGTAGGAGGTTAGGGGAAATTTAGTTAAAAAAAAAAGAAGAGAAGAAAAAGAAAAGAGAAAAGAAAGAAAGAAAAATGAAAAGAAAACAACAAAGGAATCTTCCGTGTTAGTTTGAACTACGTTTGACTTGATTCCTTTAGCGGATACGTAGGCAACTCTACACCAGGGTTCGGTCTAACCAAATTAAAAAATAAAAATTCCTCAGTATCTGAAATTGGGACAGAATTTTTTTTATGTTTTTCTGAAGAGTCGATTCCAAGAGTTGTAAATATACAACCCTATCATCTTGAGTCTGTTTTGAGCCTTAATGTGACCCTTTCTTTCTGACCCTCTCCAAATGCCTTCCACATAAAGACCTTCCAATTAGTCTTTTAGAATGCCAACGGATGCACACAATAAGCAACAGTTATCACACAACATAGAACAATGTCAAGTTGCTCGCACAAAAAGGCGGAAAAAATATATATATGAATGAAAATGAGAGAGTCTTATTGGTGAAAACCCTCATGGGCACTGTAAGGCGATGGTAAGTAGAGATAAATAAATGGTAGAGACTGTTTGGTGAAAACCTTTCGGGGCATTGTTGGTCGAAGGTGAGTTGTGATTTGATGCAAAGAGGCCAACTTCAATGACGAAAAAGGAACAAGAAGAAAGGGCAGATTGGTCGGATAGATTTGGCTACTCAGTCCAAAATGCATGTCATGATCATTAAAGTTGGCTACCACATTCAAAAGATCCCTTTCTTTCTCTCTTTTCCCCTAAAGTAGCATTTTCAGTTAAATACTATTCCTTCTCACTTTTACATCGCGTCATTGTGTCCATTTGCATTATTATTTTGAGTCAGTCTTTGTTAAAACAACTGAGAAATGATTTCAAATCTGTTAAGCTTTCTAATTATACAAAGCGAATTCTATCCTGGTACATCGAAAAGGACATACCCAGGAAGCAACATGCACAATAAGTTTGTTGAAGCTAAGCAAGATCTGAGGGTTCATGGAAACGGAAGTTCCAAAGAGAAAACTTTGCTGGTTTATTTGCTTAGAAATCCAACAAAGAAAGGGCCACAAAATTGGTCACCATTTTCCGGAAGTGCAAAAAAAATGATGTGGGGCATACACGGCATTGACAAAGGCACAAATACAACTATGATTTCCTATGATAAGCCGAACAAAGTGTTTCGAAGAAATCGAGAAGGTCGGTAAGCAAGACTTGCTTCATGGGCAAAGCTGATAGCACCACAGACACAAACTGATATCGGGTGCAAAATAACCAAGTTTGATTTCTAAAGGATAAAACCACCAAAGAGAAGACTTGCTTTACAGACAAGGTTTAGCAACACCTTAGACGTCCGATTACGAAACAGTCGGAGGCGACATTAGAAAGCCAAAGTTTCCAGAACACGGTACAGAGCCTCCTAGCCGTTTGGTACTATTACTGGGAAATCAGTTATGTAACAACGAGGTGGCCGCAGATTCAAACTACTCAAGGCATTCAAGTCCACAACACCATTGTTAAACTCACAAATCTTTCTTTGTTTGAAGCGGGAAACAAAGTAGTGTAGAATTGAAGTTCTCAAAGAACGAATATCACCAAAGGTAAATTCTTCAAAGTCTGTGCTTTTTCTTTCTAGATATGCCTATAATCACATAATCAACCACTATATCTTCCAGCATAAGGTACAACAGTCCTTAGTTGAGGTTCCATTTTGACATAGAGCACACCACTCCCTAGTCGCATGTTTAGTATAAGGCAGACCAATCCATAGCTGAAACCACAAGGTACGACAATATTTAGTGAGGTTCCATACAAGGCGCCATCCCTTGGTTACATTCTCGCAGCGATACAGGGTTTCAATCCCTAGCCATATTCTCTCTTAGTAATACAGGGTGCCAACCCCTGGTTACATTCCTTCTTACTGATACAGAGCGCCGACACTTGGTTACATTCTTTTTAGTGATACATGGCGCCAATCCCTGGTTACATTCTTCTCAGTGATACAGGGCGCCAACCCCTGGTTACATTCCCTCCAAGTCTTTAAACCTCACTCGTAGGAGACACACTTCCTAGTTTGAGTCATTCCAATAGGAGACGCACTTCCTACTCTAAACCATAAATCCTAGGAGACGCACTTCCTAGTCCAAGACTTTCAACCTCACTCATAGGAGACACACTTCCTAGTTTGAGTCATTCCAGTAGGAGATGCACTTCCTACTCTGAACCATAAATCCTAGGAGACGCACTTCCTAGTCCAAGACTTTCAACCTCACTCGTAGGAGACGCACTTCCTAGTTTGAGTCATTCCAATAGGAGACGCACTTCCTACTCTGAACCATAATCCTAAGAGATGCACTTCCTAGTCCAAGACTTTCAACCTCACTCGTAGGAGACACACTTCCTAGTTTGAGTCATTCCAATAGGAGAC
>NW_017679899.1:0-3371 GCF_001879085.1 Nicotiana attenuata | reverse complement strand
GAGTCATTCCAATAGGAGACACACTTCCTAATCTATACCATAAATCCTAGGAGACGCACTTCCTAGTCCAAGACTTTCAACCCCAATCCTAGGAGATGCACTTTCTAGTTTGAGTCATTCTATTGGAGACGCACTTCCTAATATGAACCATCAATCCTAGGAGACGCACTTCCGAGTCCAAGACTTCCAACCTCACTCGTAGGAGACGCACTTCCTAGTTTGCGGCATTCCAATAGGAGACGTACTTCCTACTCTGAACCATCAATCCTAGGAGATACACTTCCTAGTCCAAGTCCTTTAACCTCATTCGTAGGAGACACACTTTCTAGTTTGAGTCATTCCAATAGGAGACACACTTCCTAATCTAAACTACCAAATCTTACGAGACGCACTTCCTGGTACAAGTCTTGCAACCTCATTCACAGGAGACGCACTTCCTAGTCTGAACTACCAATCCTAAGAGACATATTTCCTAGTCGAAGTCCTTAAACCTCACTCATTGGAGACACACTTCCTAGTTTGAATCATTCCATTAGGAGACGCACTTCCTAATCTGAACCACCAGTCCTAGGAGACGCACTTCCTAGTCCAAGTCTTTTGACCTCATTCTAGGAGACGCAATTCCTAGTTTGAGCCATTCCAATAGGAGACACACTTCCTAGTCTGAACCATCAATCCTAGGAGACGGACTTCCTAGTACAAGTCCCTCAACCTCACTCGTAGGAGATGCACTTCCTAATCTGAACCTTTATTCCTAGGAGACGCACTTCCAAGTCCAAGTCCTTCAACCCCACTCGTAGGAGACGCACTTCCTAGCTTGAGTCATTCCAATAGGAGATGCACTTCCTAATCCAAGTCCTTAAACCTCACTCGTAGGAGACGCACTTCCTAGTCCGAGTCCTTAAACCTCACTCGTAGGAGACGCACTTCCTAGTCCGAGTCATTCAACCTCACTCGTAGGAGACACACTTCCTAGCTCGAGTCAACCCTCTTCTTTCTAATAAGAGATGCACTCCCTAATATGAATCTTTAATCCTAGGGGACACAATTCCTAGTTCGAGTCCTTTAATCTCGCAGTCATTCTAATGCTACCCATGGGAGATGCACCTCTTAGTCTAAGCTTTATCAGTTCTACTCCTAAGAGAAGCACATTTGATTAGGAGTCTTTAGTATCATTTTTGCATCTTTCAGATAAAATAAGATGATCTGCAGCTTTACCCAATAACTCACAAAATTTTCTCAGTGCCAAACTGGGGCAGAAAATTTTGTTCGTTTTGTTTGTCTTTGATGACTTTGTAGGCCTCGCCGTAGAGCACATATTGTAACGATCAAAGCTTGCAGTTTCAGTTATCATTAGAAGAAAGAAGTCTTTCGATCACAAGATAGTTGGAGTTAACTTTGATAATGTGTCACCAACCCACCATCTTAAGATTTATCTTCTCGATTTCGGATCAGGAAAGCGAGTGACTGAGATTGAGCCATAATCTTTTCTTTAAAGAGCATCAAGATCCGATCTAAGGTCAACACAAGCGAGCAAGTCAAGAATCAAGATTTGACTCCAGAAGACACATAGATAGGAATTTTGTACTCTTAGTTTGCAGGCATATGTAGTGCTCTTCTCTTTTTCTTTTTGATGTAAGAAGCGAGTAACAGTAACAGCAACAGCAGTAGTCTTAACTCCAGTGTCCGGTAGTCCCAGCTACCAAATTTTCCCAGAACTACACTGACCTGATTCCTTTATAGCCAAGGATATGTAGGCAGCCTCGGAAGCAAGGTCGGTCATCTTTTTCACAAAAAAATGCTTTCATTGTAGTGATGTGTGAGCAAAATATTAGTCATGGCATTCACTTTTCTTTGCACAAAAACTCTTCATGTTCTCGAGCAAAGAGAGGCAGCTGTGAATACCTAATTTTTGCTCGTTTCTAATTCTCCTACAAATACTAATATTTGAATGATTTTTAGTTATTTGTGCATTTTTATTTGCATTCCTTTGTCTCTTTGACCCTATTTTTTCACCATCTCTTTGTCTCTTCCTCCTCTTTCCATATCCGAATCCCAAATCCCGAAATCCTCACCAAACTCCACAAATCTAGACAAATTCAAAACCCTAGCCACCCAAATTTTCCTCTTTTCTTTCTATGAACTAGTGACAAATACGACCACCCAACCCCATAAATCTTTCCTAAACGTGTATATCTCAAGGATATCTACACTTATGTAACACCCTGTACATTTGGATTAGGTATGAATTAGTTAAAGGAGTAGTAAGGTTATATTTTGGGCATATGAAGTCCTATCGGGATGATAATGGGTGAAAATAGTTGTTTCAAAATCAAGATGGAAAGTCAGGGACATAAGATTTGACAAAATCGACTAAGTTTGCAGAAGGTCTGTCTTCCAGCAGGGTTTAGCGAAAATGTGTAAGGCATTTAGGAAACCTCTAAGAATAAAAATTGTAGGCCGTTGAAATAGATTTCCAACGATATATTGTGGAGCCAAAACGGAGCTCTATGCAAAAAGTTATGCCCGTTTTACAGAATGGTGCGTAACCACCGCGTTCGGCCGCGTTTGACCTCGACCGCGGTCGTGAGGCAGTGCTCCAGCGATTTACCGCGGTCGGGACCGCGGTCAGACCTACTGGGACGTGGTGGCCAACTTGGGAAGTCGTTTTTTAGCCCTATTTCATCCCCCGCAGTCCCAAAACATAAAAACTTGCTCTAGAAAGTAAAGCTCTCAAAAACCTAACTCCTTAAGGGTCCCTCCACCACCCAAGGTAAGTTCTAATGGTGATTTTAAGTTAATTTAAATTTTCCAACATCTTATTAACATGGGTAAACCCTCCATATCATTAGATATTCGATTGGTACATCATTGTTGAGAGAAGGAAGCCTAGAACTCTAATTCAAAGGGTTTGAACTTCAAAAAGGTAATGTCTTCACCCTCTAATTGATTCTAGCATTGGTTTAATGATTATAAATCCTAGTTCATGAGATATGAGTAGATGAGTTTGATAGAAAAGCATGAATGATTATAGGGTTGGGATGTTGATTGTTGATTATTGGTTAAGGGTGTTGTTTACCTTATGGGTGACGAATCAAATCGCCAAAATAACATCAAAATCAATGAATCAAACCTCAAAATCATCATTTTTCATTTCAAGTTCATAACTTCAAATTTTAGATATTTAGGTCCGAAACACGTCAAATGACGTCCGATTTCGACCAAACTTTACAGAGAGCACTTAACTCATATTTAAGACTTGTACCGGGCGTCGGAACCAAAATACGAGCCCGATACCATAGTCTTTTAATCAATTTTCATTTCCATTTTCCTTAATAATTTCAGAAAAACAATTTCACAGAAAAATTCAT